>NC_069710.1:18107085-18327085 GCF_027358585.1 Pangasianodon hypophthalmus | reverse complement strand
CCATGATCGCATTTTTCCCCATTCTGATATTTGATGTGAGCGTTACCTGAAGCTCTTAACCTGTAGGATTTAATGCACTGCACTGCTGCCACATGATTGGCTGACACCTCCATGAATGACCAGGGGTACAAGTGTACCTATTAAAGTGTCCGATGAGTGTATATCTAGTCATGAAGATTTTCTTTTAAAAATAGTCAAAACATATAACATGCACTCATTTATTATAGTGTGATTAGTCCAAAAGGGCAGGATTTGTAGTTATTCGACGTCTAAGAGACACAATTCAACAGACCTGGAACATACATACAAGTTTCAGCGCATGATCTGAACGATGGAGACTGTGGTTATGATAAAATTATAACCTTCTAAAAACAACACAACCACAGGATGGGTATCACTGAGGCAGTATTTTAACCAAAAGAATCTAGGGCTGGGATCTGAAAATAAAACTGTATGGTTCTATATACTAGTCTCTAGTAAGACAGAGCACTGTGTGCTGTTTTTGGAGGCACTGTAGCTTCATTCATACTCCCATTGAGCAAGGTGAGAGACACTGGGCACTCTAACAGTAGCTCCATGAAAGTTCCACTAATACCACAAATTTTATGGAGGAAAAACTGCTTTCAATGGCAACATATCATACACTATTATACTGTATGTAGTTGAAGGAGAACGCAGATAAAATCAGTTGTATAGAACTCCAAAACGCATATGGATAAGACTATCCAAGCATCCATCTCCCAAAGCTGTGCGCGGTACTACATTAAAGAAAATGCCCTCATACAGCAGGTAAAAAAAAAATCTTTCTGGAAAATGATTTTAAACAGTGAGTTTGTGAACGTGCTGTACAAGTATGTGGAACTCACCACGAGTGTGGGCACACCGGCCACCACGGCGTAGAGCAGCGCGGGCGGGATGGCGCTCGCCTCCTCCGGTCCCAGGTACGGCTTCGTGTACGCGTTGTCGTAGCAGAAAAAGCCCTGCACGTGCACGTTGAACGTGTCCGTGTACTCGAAGTAGTAGGCCAGCATGACCGTCCCCGCCATGATCACCAGCTGAAAATAGAGCATGGTGGTTAAAGGTTGGCCTGAGAGCATTTACCGGTCCACAGTGCTGAGGCAGAAGAGTGCGGGCGTGTTCATTCCTGCTCCTGCTCCTGCTCCTCCTCTCTCTGATCTCGGCTCGGTGTTTGCCCGTGTCCGTGCATCAGGCTGGAGTACGGCTGTGAGCTCGGAGCCATTGCACTCCGAGCAATGAGTCGAGCACGCGCTCTGTGCCGGGCTGTGAGCTTCGCTCGCGCTGAGCGGAGGATGACGACGGAGAATGACGTGAGTGCGGCGCCGCGCGTGTGTCTCACGCACTCTGCAACCTGTACGCGCGAGCTGCTCTCTCTCTCTCTCTCTCTCTCTCTTGTGATTAATCATCACACGTCTGCTTCTTATCCCTACAGATCTCAATGACACACCACTAAACCAGCGGTGTCCAGCTGCGTCCAGCTGCGCTCTAGAGGGAAAAATTGTACTTTACTAAACCTTGTGCCCAGCTGAGTGATGTGCTAGAGCACGGGTTCTCAACCCTGACCCTGGAGAACCCCCTGTCCCCCTGCTTTAACACACCCAATTCAACTCAGCATGGGCTAAAATATGCAGGACTCGCGGTACTCCTGGACCAGGGCTGGGAACCTGTGTATTAAAGGCTTGAGAACACCGAACTGTGCAAAAGTCCAGACACTGATGCACTAAACCAGTAGGCATGGGAGACCAAGAACCATGAGAACCAGGACTTGGAACTGGGACACTCAGCACTACATATCAAACATATACTTAGTTAAATCCAAAGGGGCTTTATCTGATAAACTTCTGAGCATTCATTCAGGACCTGAGCTTGCAATCATTAGGTTATGTGTCTGAGGTAGCATTGTGACTGGATCTAATGATGCAGCATGATTGAAAATGATTGCATTGTTCTTTAGATTAATGCAATCATCTTCAGTAGCTGCTTTATCCTGGTCAGGCTGCAGTGGATCTGGAGCCTATCCTGGGAATACTGCGTGTGAGGCAAGGACACGCTGGATAGGACGTCATTCTATTGCACAATGCAATGACTTTGAGTAAATGTTGTAGGTATAGTGACAGTTATGCAGTTGTTGGAGTGAGTATTTCAACAAAGGTCAGTTAATCCCTTGAACGCCTGGTGTATTATTCATTAATCATAAAGCATATTGCTCAGTAATGGCAATGAACTAATCAGTAACTACTAATACTAATACTAATGAGAAATGTATGCGCATGTAGTTAAGCGTGTAGGGTGAATGTAAGTCTGGAGCCAGCTGGGTCCTGTGAGTTTAAGGGGTTAAGTTTGAGTTTAAGTGTGATCTCATTGCTTACCAATCCAGGTGACAGAACGCGCCGCCAAAGATTAAAACGAGTTTGGTGTAGATAGTGTAAAAAAACTTTTAAAAGTATCCATGGTAAGGTAAATAACCCATTGTAAAACTAAAATACACCCACTTGTGTACAGTTAGCTCCAGGGGTGGAAAGTAACAAATTACACGTATTCTAGTTACAGTACTTGAGACAGGACATGGTTCACTGTAACAGTACATTCTTGAGTATATACTTCAGTCATCAAATGCTTTAGTCTGCAGTAGCAATGTCTGAGACAGTGGGGACAGATAATCATCCCTGGCACAAACTATCAGGTATCTTCAGTTTTAAATGCTTCTAAGGAACAGCGTGAATGATTTGCAAATTATGCAAGCCAAAACCCATGGAGATATTGGCATTTCACAGCTCAACATCCAACCTGCGGAAACATTTAGTAGAAAGCCATTACCCACCCGAGGGAGCTGGACTAGCTAGCCAGATCTTTTGATGTTTTAGTATAAAAGCTCTGTATTAAATGTAAAATGTCATTTTGATGTTCAGTGGTGAATGCTTGCTATGTTAAATAGATCTACGTGCTGCTACAGCCTATAGGTAATGCTCAGGATAATATGTAAGGGGTGTCTTTGCTGGATAGCTAAGTGTGTAACTAGAAACATGTATGCATTAACATGAGCTAGTTAGAATCTGTCCAAGTTAGCTAGCCAGTAAGCATTACCTTTATATAATGTTACTCTTTATACAGTTGAGGTCAAAAGTTTACATCCCCCTTTCAGAATCTGCAAAATGTTAATTATTTTACAAGAGAAAATAATAGTTGAATTTATAAAAATGACCCCGTTCAAAAGTTTACATCCACTTGATTCTTAATACTGTGTTGTTACCTGAATGATCCACAGCTGTGTTTTTTTGTTTAGTGATAGTTGTTCATGAGTCCCTTGTTTGTCCTGAAGAAAAATCCTTCAGGTCCCACAAATTCTTTGGTTTTCAAGCATTTTTTGTGTATTTGAACCCTTTCCAACAATGACTGTATGATTTTGAGATCCATCTTTTCACACTGAGGACAACTGAGAGACTCATATGCAACTATTACATAAGGTTCAAACGCTCACTGATGCTCCAGAAGGAAAAAACACGCATTAAGAGCTGGGGGGTGAAAACTTTTGAACAGAATGGAGATGTGTACATTTTTCTTATTTTGCCTAAATATCATATTTTTTTCATTTAGTACTTGCCCTTCAGTACATGTTTCCCAGAACATAAAATATGTTAAATTTACCCTGATCTTCAAATTCTAAAAGTTTTCACCCCCCGGCTCTTAATGCATGTTATATGGTTTGAACGGGGTCATTTTTATAAATTCAACTATTATTTTCTACTGTGGACTATACGTAAACGTCTTTTATGTAAAATATCTTAATCAGGTCAGCACTAAATAAACAATAACATCCATTTTGTATGATCCCTCTTATTTTGGTAAAATAATTAACATTTTGCAGATTCTGAAAGGGGGATGTAAACTTTTGACCTCAACTGTATAATGCTGATAGTTGAGATGGTGTTCACTTCAGCATAGCTTACTTGGTTAGTTCAAAATGTATTACTCTATTACTCAGTTCTGAGTAATGTTACTCAGATCATTACTCAATCATTCAAAAATGTATTTCTCAGATATACTGTAGAACACTTTCAAATTAGTTGCATCAACTGTAGAAATGTGAAAAGTAATTACTCGGGTAGTTTTTCACCAGACAATTTATTTACTCTTACTTAATTTTCTTGATCATTACTACAGTAGCAGTATTTTACTCAGGTCAGTGTGTTTTGTACTCTTTCCTCTACTGGTTAGTTCTATCCCTTTGTATTTTAATAATCTTTCTTTTTAAAATACTGACCAGGTTTAGTTAGTTTGTACTATAAGAGACAAACCTGAATGATCTTTGTTGATTGTTGTGTATACCTATATCCAATATTATAGTATGGCTGTGCTAAAGGTGTTTATAGGGGCGTTTCTCTGCTCAGAATCATTCATAAAGCTAAAAAATACCATGTCCCACGCACTGATGTTCACATTAACCCAGTAGAGAGTCATTAACTGAGCAAGCATAATGTATAATGAAGTGATGATTTAGTGTAGACGAAGTGTACTAAGTGTGGAGGTTCACATCTGCTCTGCTCACAAAGCTAATCATGGTAATTGGGCATCTGTTATTTATATCACTTTGTCTCAGTGTGGGTACAGCAGAGTTGGAATCTGCAACTGTGAAAGTATTTGTGAATTAAATGTGAATTCAGAAAAATACTGTGAATTAAATATGATTTAAAAAAAAAATAATAATAATAAACATAATTGACATTTTCCCCATCACACAAAATGTTGCTGTTTGTGGACCTATACATTTTCAAGATTTTAAGTATTTCATGATTTGAGATGATTTATGTTTTTTACTACTTAGAATCTGGCTTTTGTTGAGAAAAAAACCCTATGTTCTTCCTATGTTATAACCCTATACGGTATATACATAAATAAAAAGTTTACTTTATACTAACAAGTCACGCACATGCAATATGGATGACAACAAAATGCTAAAGTACAGGAACAATCCTAAATTCCACACTATCATCCTAAACTCCACACTATCAAGAGGGAAAACAATAAAAGCCAAAGAGAGAATAGTGCATTTACATTTTCAAACAATCCACTGCTTGGATTTGACTTTTGGTTCCTCTGGCACTAGAACTCTAGTGAAGTTATCACTAGAAGTTATTTTCTACCGATATCACATGGTACTGATTCATTCATTCATTCATTCATTCATTCATTCATATGTCTTCAGTTCCTGGTCTGTGTCACGGTGGATCCAGAGTCTACCCCAATAACACTGCATTCCCACCTTGTGCACAGAGACATTCACACACTCATCTAGGGGCAACTGAGAGTATCCAATCCACCTACATGATTTTGGGAGGTGGAAGGAAAATGGAGAACCGGGAGGAAACTCACATGTGCAGAGGGAGAACATGTGAAACTCCACACAGAGCTCAGGAACAAACTAGATACATCAATACTACATCATGCAATACTCTGTGAGATACTTTTAGATCTGTGGTTCTCAATCTTTTACAACTTATGGCCCAGCAGAGACTGACAGCAGCTCTGCAAAATCTGGGGCTTCATCCAGTTAGAATAAGGATGTTTAAGCTTGGGCATGAAACACACACTAGTTAACCAGCTCTTAACTGAAAACTGGCGGTTTGGTTCATGTTAACTATCCCTAACTAACTTGCTAGCTACATTATTTACAGAAAAACAGGCCCTTTGTTGTCAAAGGCAAGCCTTTGTTATCCAGGCTAAGGTCTGTAAGACTGCAGCTGAATAATACTGGCTCCCAAAGCCCTTTAAAATGCAGTTATAACACAATAATCAACATCTGTAATCAAACGAATTAAAGAAAAGGAGCTACCCAATAAGCTCGTTACAAAAAGAAGCCTTTTCAGTTTCGCCTGATCTCCACACGACTGTGCTAAACAACCAAGCCACGGCTGTAGAGACCTTAAAGACAGGTCTCTTTCTGTATGTGGCATTTCATTTCCATATGTAAATAAAGAGCGCTTATTAAAAGGCAGAACAACAGAGAGAAACTTAAAAGTGGCACACTTCAAGTGTCGATGGCTTTCCATGTGAGCCATACTTCATAAGAAATTTATGCCCTGTCTTCAGAGAGATTTGAAGGGATCCTGTGTATTTTTCTTTAATGAAAATGTTTGTGAAAGTCTGAGAAATACTGAAGCGTAGATGGTAGGCAGAGGAGGAGAGCTGTCCATAATCAGTGCTGCAGCATCAAGCTCAGCTTTCACAGCATGGTGCAAGTCAAGAGAGTCGCAGGATTTTCTGTTCATGTTTTTTTCTTTCGAAAAAACTTTAATGCAAACACTTCACTATATTTACACGCAATGGTTTTTGTCAGTCCCAGCGAATTCATCCGAGCTGTTGATATGCACTCCAAGCGCATCAACCTGTTGAAAATCTCCATTTCCCTGTAGGCTAAATGTATTTAGTGTTTACATTACTATAACAATAAAAGGCTTGTCTCCTATCAGAGTGTAACAAGTTACAAGCATGTTAGCGAATATCATTCTGCTTTGACATATCAGTTGGATGCCCATCCCACCCTGCAACTGACGTTACAATTATTTTTAAAAAGTTGCCCATGTTGGAATCTCAATTCAGATTTTTTTTTTTTTTTTGCTCATATGCAATCTTTCTGCCTCAATAGTTTGTCTCTGTTTTTTAAGCAACTCCTATCTGTCACTAATGTGAACAGACTTTTGCCCTTAAACAATCCTCATGTGCACATTTTTAAGTCTTGTTCGACAACAATTAATGTCATACTTATAAGACAATCCATTATTGCAATGGTGATCAAATGGATGAACCGACAGCAAAAGCCTTCATAACAAAGACGATCTGCTCTGGAGATCAACTGCAGCTCATCACCTCATCAGGTGAGCAGACGAAAAAAGACCCAATGTTTAACTTTTGCAGCTATTGCTGGCACATCTGTGCTGAGAGATGTGTGGGTGATGGTGAGGAGCCAACAGTGATATGTGCCTGCGCAGTGAAGTGTAACGTAAAAAAAACTCTGACTGTTCATATCATGGTGGCATGGCCACGCTTGAAAGCTGCATATATCCAACAAAATCAGGTCTGGGTTACATACTGGCTAAAATAAGAATTGAGACATGTCAACTGTGTAATGTAAATATACCCTAAAAATATTGAGGTAGATATGTTTATGCTAATTAAAACAATATTTATACTACAAAAAATAAGCTTGGTCACTGATTCACCTATGTGAGGCCAGTATATAGACATTGTGCATGATGAATAAGATACTATGAAAATTTGACTGGATTCATTCTATTAATCCCACCTGAGATTCTTTTAAAAGACTCATAGACTTTGTTTAAAACACACACACGACTTTAATTACATACTTTATTTATCTCAATGAGCCATTCACATTACGGTTCATTCTTTTTTGTGGCTAAGTTAACTTAAGTTAATTCAAGATTAATGAAGGCTTCCAAGGCATAAAATAAGGAGAGACTTAAAGTAGCCCTATTGTACTACATGTATTGCCAAGCTGGTCTCTTTAGGATTTTTTTGAGCATTCCACTTTAAGTTCTTCAGTTGTTCTGTATGTCACAACTAAGGACAGAAGCTCACAAAGAGGCCTCATTATCTGAGAACATTCTGGGATTGAAAAACAGACACCTCTTCACTTTACCTGTGAAAGTCTACAGTATTTACCTCTTGCAAGGTCACAGAGAGATGCGAGAAAAGCTGGAGAACTAAATGTGATCATTAAAATCTCCACATTGCATATGTACACTTCCTGCCATCCATAAGACCGCATCTAGTATGCAGTAGCTCAAACTTGTTTTTAATCTATTTCATCAAATCATTTAACAATTTAACTAGAGAAGATGTACCAAAACAAGTGTTATGGGTGGTAATCCATCCTGCTGTCCTTGCAATTTCCTCAGGTTGAATATTGTTGGCTGATCTGTAGAGGCAGGTGAGGCAGATCTCATTCACATCTTCATACATTTTAAGTTACACTGAAGTACTCATTACCTCTTTTGTGTGACCAACAATATTTGAAGAACGTTGCAGTTTGACAGATATTTATCAACGTTCCATTGATTTGCTCATCTTGCTAGATGTTTTGTAATTGTGGGGCACTTAATAACTCAGAGTTATTATTGCCTAGTGGTCAAAAATGGGAAATGCAAGTGCTAACAGAGGCCCACTGGGGCAGGAATCAGGCTGCCCCATGCTCGAAGCAAGAGCAGCAGACAGTTCACTGTAGGTTGCTATGGTCGTAATTTTAAGCCAAAAATATTCGGTGGCCACCAAGATCTTGTTTAACACCAGATAATCTATAAAAGCTAAGTGCTGTAACTGCATACAGTGCATACAATCTGTACATACAGCGTGTCTATGATGTAGAGAACCATTTCTATTGTAGAATAGAAGATGCGTGTAAGTCGCAGTGACTTTGTTTCTCATGCAAAGCATTTTGCTAAACCCCAGCAACCCTGGTTAATGATATTAGCTTTGCTGTGTGCACTTTGACAGGAACACACCTTTTGTATCCAAGATAGCTGGACAACGGTATGTCTAAATTCGAGCTGCTAGACTGTATGCTGGATGAGTGTAGGTTTTTGACCCTCAACTGCCTATTACAGAGTTACTCCAAATATTTACTACATAGTTGCCTATAGCATAAGTCAAGTGTGATAGCCTCTTGACTTAATTTTGTTTAAGGCATTATCACGTCATTATTAACGTCCTGGCCCACTAATATATGGTTTCAAGCTGCTGCTGAACATATTCCAAACTGACATCTTGTTGTTTGGCTTGCTTTGCAGAGAGGACTGTACACCTATACTAATGAATTATTAAATTTCATTAAATTTGGAATCACTGAGTTTTTCTTTAGAGATTTAATCAGGGCTTGTGTGTACATAGTTTGAAAACATAAGAACATGTGCAAAATGTTAATGCAGCCCTCCACTGAATTTTAAATTCTGTCTACAGCCACTAATGAAGGTCTGCCAATTAAAAGCAAGCAGTGAATGTGAGCATGCTCTAAGCACACACACAACTGAGCCTTATATTCATGAGAATACCTAAATGTCACCAAAATTAAATAGGTTTTCAGGTTTTTTTTCCCTGTATGCCCTTGTAATAAGACAACAAAAAATTTGCTCACAGGCACATATTCATAGAAGGCTCACAGAATGCTCATGTTAAATTACATGGTGGTTTTCATCATGTTTGTAATTTACAATGGATAGAAAATGAATATACACACTTGCAAAAATGTTTTACTTTTGTTGTGTAAGGTTCTGTAAATTTGACCCCCCAAGTCAATACTTGCTAGAGGCACCTTTGGCAGCAACTACAGCTACCAGTCTAATTTGAGTAGCTCTCCACAAGGTTTCAGACCTAATTTTTGGAGATCTTCACCCGCTTGTTTCTTCAGACTGGGAGAGGTTAGCTGGTTTTCGCTGATGGGCAGCAACCTTCAAATCATTCCATAGATTTTCAGTTGTATTTAGGGCTTTGACTAGGCAACTCCAGAACATCTACCTTGTTTCTTAACAAGTCACTGAATGGTAGCTTTGGCCTTATGCCATTTTCAGACATTTTACATTTTTCATCAAGTTCTTCCCCAGAATCTCCCTGTCCTTGGCTCCATCCATCCTCCCCTCAATCTTGACAAGTTCCCAGTCCCTGCAGATAAGAAACATTCCCACAACTTTATGCTTCCACCATCATGCTTCACAATCAGGATGGTGTTTTGGTGATGGACCTTGTTGGCATTCATGCCAAAAAGTTCTACTTTAGTTTCATCTCACTACAAAACCTTCAGTTTATTGTAGGATCCTTCCGGTGTGCTTGTGCAAACTTCACATGACACTCCAGATGGACCTTTCTGAGAAACATCTTTCTTCTTGCCACCCTCCTATACAGGCCAGACATGTGCAATGTCTTTGATATTGTTGTGTGATGCACATGTTTTCTTCTGCTGGAGATAAAATCCTATAAGTCTTTCAAAGATGCCATTTGGTTGCCGGTAGCCTCATTGACCAAGTGTCTTCTACTGGGCATCTAGTTTTGATAGATGGCCAGATGTCCATGAATGGCAGCTCAGTACTTGTTTATTGGCACATCTGTAATCCTATATCCTGAGCAAAAACCGCAAAAAATTTAATCATATCCTACTTCTAAGCCACAAGCACAGTGTGTCCTCCCAAAGTTCAAAGCAAACGTCTGCCACTTACCGGCTGGTTAAATAATTAGTCACAGTAATGTATCCTGTCTTCTGTTGATAGAGATTCATTAACCACATTTGGTAAAAATCAGTCTTTATAAACATGCTTTATGCATGAGACAGCAACTACAGCCATGACTCACTTGCCTCAGAGATTCATTCAATTCATTTAGTCACTGTTCAGTAATTGGCCATTTTTTATTCAGTACACGATATGAAATATTTGTTTAGCTGGACTGGACAAGTTTGTTCCCCTTCCCTGCAAGTGGGCAGGCTTGGTTTGTTTTAAAATTCACTCATGGCTTAGTTTTCTAATGTTGTTTTTTCTGTAGACTCAAAGCATACTTCAGGTCATGTGGTTCATTTTTCTTTAATTGAATTGCTTTGAGAAACACCAAGTGTGAGCACAAAGATTTGGGATGACCAAATAACACATCCATAGAGAAGCGCAGATTCAGTATCAGATATGAGCAGCTACATGAGGTTTAGTATTTGAAACATGGGCTTTGTGTCTAAATCATAGTGGAACTGGTGCATTTCTTACTCAAACACCACAATGTTGTGTTGCAACATTCTGACCCAAATTCCACAACTCTAGCCTCACCCAACAACTGGTGAGTGGGGATGCGAACTGTCACAAATACCAACCAAATATATGAATCCAGAGACAGTATCTTATCAGTACTCATCTGGTTTACACACACCTTTTTCAGTATTATAATTGATGTATTGTGCTGTATAATAATCATTGTCAAAATCAAGTGATATATTCTGAGTAAATCAATCCACCTCCTACTGCCAACAGAGGCCAGGCTCAGAGGGCAAAAAGGGAAATTACAGATTTTACGTGCAAATGAAGTGCCACCTGGTGGTCCCTTAGGTGAGAAGCTACCAGGCAAGGTTATTTTAAAAAATGAGATATTAATCACTCATAGAATTAAATATAAAGAAGTGTAATGCTTGACAATATTCAACATATCCTCTTGATATCAGTTTTTAACACTGTGAACAGAGTATATGTAGCATATATGTGTTGCCTCCTGTTCAACAGTGACATTCTTAAAATAAGGGACTGACATTTGTATAAATCTAATTCAATTCGATTTTATTTGAATAGCACTTTTGACCATAGACACTGTAACTACAGCAGGTCTACAGAAATCCAGATTTAGATGCCTAATGATCAAGTCAGAAGCGACAGTGACAACACTGAGGGCAATCATCCGCTTCTGGGTGACAACTGGATTGCGGGATTCTAAATGATTATAGTATACAGTTCGAGAAGAATAAACAGTGCCAAGTGTGTATGAATGAACTTTCACTATGAGCATATTATGAACAGGAGTCCTGGAATGAGCACAGGACAGTCTTTAGGATTACAGCAGCAGTTCTTAGTTACAAGTCTACAGTATCAAGTATACAATGACATTATCCACTGAAGCAAGGGTGAAACTTGGGCACAAACTGTATAGGGAAGAATAAATCTTAAGGATATCCATGTGAGAACATCCACAGCAGCAGGAGGTGAGTCAAAAGTGCAGAAAGCTCTGAGCATAAGTATAAATAACTGCAATTTGAAGGCTATATTCTACAATTACATAACAAATAAAACTGATAAAACATTATATCATGCAGCCAATGTGAGTTTTCTGAGGTATAATTCTGAGTCAGCAGGCCTGGCTGTGCACATTTACTCCAACGTATCCAGCCCAGAGATGATGTATATAAAACAGTCATGCCAGTAGAGCAGACCCAGGCATCTCAGCTAATTGCAAATATTTACAGGGCAGTGTTGTGCTGATTGCTCTGGCATGGCAAACAGCTGTCTCATTCCAGCAGGTCAGTGCCCATCTCAACTCCTTAGATTAATGAGACTGAGCCAATAGGAAGCAATGACCAAGCATTTCATTAGGGTCTAAGGACAAAAGCGTATCCAGCACAGCCATACAGCTTTGTGCCCTCTAGACAAATAAAGACATCCGCATTGCTACAGATTACAGAGGTCTGACGGAGCCTCAACTCTAACAGTTCAGAGGATGGATGGGCGTGCTCTGTTACATTTTAGATACAATTTATGAGTGCACATGAACTATTTATCTAATTAGGAAGGAAGTGTTCCACAAACGTAATGGCAATACATGGAATTTATTGATTAGGAGAATTCTGAATATTAAATACACAGACTGGGGACAAAAATCAGCCCAGGAATTTGTCCAAAATAACAAATGAAAGTGCATCAACTAGGATTAAGGCATAAGGCTATATTAGGTTCAACATATAACATCACATAAATAATGAAAATACAAATCATTTATTCTAAAACACTGAATAGCAAAACACTACTGCACCAATATAAACTATACTGTATTAATTAATTCAGTTTTGCAACACAGAAATAAAACTACACTTATCACTCTTTGGCCTTATTTAGCAAGTAAAGATGTGCAACTGAGTACCTGCTCTCAGAATCATCACAATCATCAGCTGAATTGGAATTAAACAATTTATGGCATTTATTTGTGAAAACTTTGCTGCCTCTGCCAACAAAGGGTTTCTTTTCTTGAGCTTTCTCCACCTTTCTACCTTTTCTCCAGAATCGTCTAGCCTATATGCATCCACAAGCACAGTAAACTCAGCTAAGGTCTCCGAGTGGTAGTGTCATGGAACGATCTGCTGGGAAAATTCGTGAACTTCCCAATAACCAGCCTTGTTATACGTTTTAGGATCAGGGTTCAGTCCACTAAGGACTAACGCGTTCACTGCATGTAAAGAGGTGTATCTGGACCAGTTTCTGATGAAAAAGTCATCAGAAACAATACAAAAAAGTTTGCCCAGTCATTATATAAACCTTAACATTCATAACTATTGACTGGAGCAACAGTGAAGAATAACAACAAAAGGAAGAGAATAAATTAGGCTTCAAGGTAAAGCCCTACAAATCTAGAAAAAGAGTTTTTTAGAGCTCATTGGTTTATCTGCTTAAGGGATGATTATATTGCCCTTTGTGTCAAACTTTGTACCTTGATTTACAAATGACATTCCAGTGTACTAAACAAATGTATAAATCTCAAACAAAAACCTACCTCTGAGATGGACAGGCAGCAAAAGAAAGAATATGTGAACAGTGTGTCCCTCAGCAAAAAGAAAAATGATGCATGATAAGGAATGAGTCGATGGCTCTTACAGGTCATCCACCCCTCTGCGGAGCATTATGAAAGGAATGTGCAGGGTGATTGACTGCACTGAGCGTGGCCGTGGCTCACAGGTGCCTCTGACAGATGGAATGAATATGTTGTATGCAGCAGGAGAGGTCTAAAATCAACGGAGGTGCATATGGTGCACAATGGTGAAAGAAGGCTTCCTTTGGCTGCTTAGCGCAGAATTTTTTCCCTATAGTGATTCAGAGTCCATGGTGATTTCACTTATAAATCTGGCTGTATAAAGCTTTCGCAACTGTGCTATATCATATATAAATAACCTTGGCAGAGCAAAACCTTTGCTTTTTTATGCATCATGAATGTTCTTTAAACGGGCCTCAGGGGGAGAACGGCACTGTGACCTTACTTGCTACTATATACACCAATCAGCCATAACATTAAAACCACTGACAGGTGAAGTGAATAACATTAGTTCGTTATAATAGCACTTGTCAAGAGGTGGGATATATTAGGCAGCAAGCGAACAGTCATATCTCAACGGTGATGTGTTTGGAAGCAGGAAAAATGGGCAAGCGTAAGGATCTGAGTGATTCTGATAAAGGCCAAACTGTGATGGCTACACGACTGGGTCAGGGCATCTCCAAAACAGCAGGTCTTGTGGGGTGTTCCTGGTATGCAGTGGTTAGTACCTTCCAAAAGTGGTCCAAGGAAGGATAACCGGCGACCCAGCGACAGGGTCATGGGCGCCCAAGCTGCAGACCGGTCAGAGTGCCCATGCTGACCCCCGAAAGTGCCTGTGATGGACAGGTGAGCATCAGCACTGGCCCATGGAGCAAAGGAAGAAGGTGGCCTGGTCTGATGAATCACATTTTCTTTTGCATCATGTGGACGGCTGGGTGTCCACATATGTGCCATCTATCCCTATAGGCAATATAATAGAGCTCAATCATGCCAGGAAGGTATTTCTAAGTTCCTATATGTTAGGGCTGATATGAGTGAGCTCAATTCCCAGCTTCACTCACTACTGCGTGGACTTTTCACTACTACAGTCCACTCCACTAAATCAGAATTTATTCACCTCCATCTCCATGCAGATCTGCCCAATTGCATACTTGATTACAGCTATAGAATTAGTATATGATGCAATGTCTTGGGTTTACATGATGCTGTTCTGATTCTACATTACGCCAAATGATTCCTTACATGGAGAAGATTCTGTACCAGAGTGAAAAGCAATCACACCAGGGAAAAACCTGAAATTCAACTAACGAATGCTATTGCTTTTCATTATTGACATGTAGAACATGTACCACACTGAAAAGCAAAACCTTACAAAATGCAGCATTGTTGCAGCCTTATGTTGATTCATCTCTTTAATAAAAAGAAGGGAATAGTTTTTAATGAATTCACTGCTGAAATTGTGGCGAGCCACTTTCCTCAGCATGTATTACATCACACGGAGAAGACTCCATGGCAGATAGAAAAGCAATCAGACCAGTAAAAATTGCAAAGGATGATACACAAACTGTATTGCTTTTCATTAGTGACATGCAGAAAACATTACACACTGAAAAGCAATTTTTTTTAAAGAATTAATTGCTGACTTCGGGCAGAAGTGAATGTAATTTCTGTTGCATTTCATTTCAATTACAGCTCTAAGCCATACTCATGTTGTGATTGTAAATGAAGAAGGGCTGAACAGCCCGAAAGCTTTATTTTTCTGGGACGCATTACTGTTCATACAAAAGAACACCTTTTATAGTTTCTTACTGGCTCAGCGTTCCTTCATTCTGTCTGCACTGACTGTTAAACCCTTAATCATGAAGCTTTTCAGATTTACTCCAGAAACAGGATAAAAGTATTAAAATAATTAATAGTATAATGGAATATTGATATAACAGCATACTTAATATAATGACAGCAAAATATAATCACCCATTCCTCTAATCGTCATCTCCTCAGAATGCCAGAAGTGCTATGGAAATGTTCATATCAACATGACTGTCACAGTTACTGAGTACTAGGTGAACAAGCAAAACCTCTCACCTTCAGCAAAAGCTTGTCTCTCTAGCTAGCAAGCTAATTTTGGCCAGTAAGCTCACTCTGTTGGTTGTCTTCTGATCTGTCAGCCATCTGTTTGCACATCACATACCTGATCTCCGCCTCCCTGGGCTAACTGTGCTTGTTCTTCAGGATCAGAGCACAGTACAAATCCAGCAGAGCAAGCTAAGATGCTTCATATTATCTACCTAGCATAAACACAGCTCTTATTATAGGTGAAAGTGATCTGATCTCTCATAGTATACTCCCTGTCCATAGTATTTCTTGCAAAGTTTGTCAGATAACTTTAGCAAGATAGCTAATATCTAATGTTTGGTCATTTTCTGTGTGTAATCTTTATTATCCAATCTGTGTTCTTCACATTTTTTGCTATCCAAACCAATTTGTGTTTTCTAACCTGTTTTTTTGGAGCTTACGACAGTCAGCTAGCTCACGAACACTGGCTCTGTGATAAGTACAAAGCATCAGTAAGTACACATGATGTACATAAAAGCTTTCATTTGGTATATGCAGTTATGAGACTACTTACTGCCAAGTAAGCAGCGCTAAATAAATAACCTGTGCATGTGGGTGGAGAGGAGAAGGATTGCTTCACACTTATTCCAGAGTGATGAGCCTCACATGTGATATCCTCAGTGATAATGACCTGCTGATTACACAGTCTTCTCAACTTTCAGCTGAAATTCACAGCGTTAACAACTTCTGCCTTTAAAAATCCCAGTTCTTTTCTGTTCAGGAAATGTGTCCAAGCTCTCGAACAGAAGAGTTCAAGTTCAAAATTAATGTTTCATTTGTTGAGCTGTCTCCTGAAAAATTAATAACCAAATAATTTTGCGATGAAATTAAGCTGAGCTTATTGTCCTTGCCAAGGTTGTGAAACTAATTACAGTCATTTCATTAGGGTAAACTGCTGACTGTGATATTATTCTGCCATGTCTTACCTCCAGAGCAAAATAAGCATAGAGTTCACTGTGATGTCCTTCAGGTGGCATTCTCTTTTGAGCTCCTAAAAAAATAGTTTTAAAGAGAAATATATTACCAAGATGAAACACTAGGTGGAGACCATTACCACATTTTTGTAATTTCACTGTATTTTAGAAACACTGCTGTAACTCTTTTACATTTTCTATATTTTCATCACTCTTCCAAATTGTAGTGCTTTTGTATATAATATTTATCACAATATACCATATCCTGTATACAATATCCTGTACATTGTTTTTAATACACACTAAGTGAAGAAAGTGTGCAAGAGTAACACATTTTTGGGCAACTTAAACACTAGGTGGCCATCTTTCTCAGAAATTTAAATACAATATATTCAGAATACACAGATACCCAATGAAATCATCTATTAATCATTCATTTATTCATTCATTATCAGTAGGCACTTGATCATGGTCAGGGTCATGGTGGATCTGGAGCCTATACAGAGAACACATAGCCGAGGGCAAGAGAACACCCTAGATGTAACACCAGTCCATTGCAGGGCACCATGCTCTCTCACTCTCTCTCTCTCTCTCTCTCTCTCTTTCTCACACACACACTCACTCACTCACTCACACACACATTCACAACTAGTGGCAATTAAGAGTAGCCACTCCACCCACCAGCATGTTTTTGGGAGGCGGGAAGAAACTGCACACAGTAAACTTTGCACTCTCAGTATCCTGACTGCAAGATAGAACCGTGGACACTGGATCTGTGAGACACCAACACTACCTGCTGTGCCAATGTGCCACTCAATACCATTAACTACTCTGTAGTCCATTTATAGCAGAAGATACTATTCTTGGAAAAATATGGCAAATTGTTCCATAGGTTACTCATCATTCATTAATGTCAAAACCACACTGGCAACAGAAGCAGCAGGTAAAGTACAATTAACCTTACTACTTTTCTACTTGTGTTAAAAATAAAATATATATTGAGTATTCTTTGAATTAAAATTCTCATTTTAATTGCATATTCTAAAATCATCTCATATATTTTTGCCTTCAGCATCACTTCATGCCCCAAATAAACACAAATTCACTTCACATTTACATTCACAAGGCATGTGACTGTAAACATCCGAGGCCTTTCAGTTAGTTTCAGCAAGATCAAAACTAATTGTTAGACTGTAGTTTACTGTCTAATTTAAAGACATCTATATAGAGAAAAAACAGAATCAAAAGCTTATAAGAAAAAAGCTTTTCTTAAGCTTTGGACTTTAAACATTAAGCCTTAAGACATTAAGCCTTTATAATTTGTGACCTAAACCAAAGCAACGGCTTTGGAATTCTGTGCTTCTTGAGGGATGTCATAATGAAGTCATTTAACTGAATAATAAAATTTTACATGTTAAGCCGCTGAAAATTGGTTTAACTTTAAAGGTCCCTACAGTTTCACCAACCGTATATATAGACCCATGAACATACATTTCCAGGAAATGTCTTTTAATTGTCTACATTTTGTAAAACATATTCAACATTAACTTAAAACTAGTTAGACGGTGGTGCAGCAGGAATCATTGCCACCTCACAACTCCATGGTCCTTTCAATCTTATGCTTGGGTTACTGTCTGGTTTGCATGTTCTCCCTGTATCCACCTGGGTATCCTACAGGTTCTCTACTTTCCTCCCACCTCCCCAAAACAATCTGATAGGTGCACACAATTGCATAAGCTGTCTTTGTATGCTGTAGCATTACAATTTCTCTTTGCTGGAACTAAGTGCCATAGAGAAACCTCTTCCAGCATGACAGTGCCCCTGTGCACAAAGCGAGCTCCATGAAGACATGGTGTGCCAAGGTTGGAGTGGACGAACATTAGTGTCCTGCACAGAGCCCTGACCTCAACCCCACTGAACACCTTTAGGATGAACTGGAACATTGACTGCACCCCAAGCCTCCTCACCTGACATCAGTGCCTGACCTCACTAATGCTCTTGTGGCTGAATGAGCAAATCCCCACAGCCACGCTCCAAAATTTAGCATAAAGTCTTCCCAGAAGAGTGGAGGTTATTATAACAGCAAAAGGGGGACTAAATCTGGAATGGGATGTTGAAAAATATGGGTGTAATGGTCAGGTGTCCACAAACATTTGGCCATATACTGTTTCTAATAACATCCATGTTCCTCTAAGCCACAGAGCAGCCCCTGTTCTGCACAGGTTTGCATGCTTTAACATACACACTTCAACTCAGGAACGATTATTAACTAGCTGATTAGTTGAGCTGAGTTGGGTCAGAGCAGGAAAACCACAGAAAGCAGCTTTTTCTTTGGAAGTACATGAACCAAGACCAAATATCAAATAATATCACGCCCATCAGTTATTACCTGACAAGGTGTGTTAGAAGGTCCTACCTTTGTCACGTTTTAGTGTTGCGACAACATCTCGAGTACCGGAAGCAAGATGAAATCTCCAATCTAACTCTCAGTTATCTGCAGGCTTCACTTAGGCTTCGTGTCTGCTGACGACACATTTGTTTAAGTTTATAACATCGACCAGCTGTATTTTTTTCAGTGCATACTGCGCATGCGCATGATGTGTGAACCGAACGCGACCCATTCCGACTCACTTTACTGATTCGATTCTTTTGAACTTCTGAGATTTTGTTGAATCTTCTGGTTCAGGGATTCGATTCGTTTGATTCACGACTCATTCAGCACTCAGATGTCTTTTCAGTGGACATCCACACCGCGTGTGTAGAGTTTTCCACCTGTGTTCTCACTGTCTCAGTAACACAATCCGTAAAAAGAGCCGCTTTAGGCAAAAAGCAGGAGTAAATGACACAATGCCAAAACTTTAAGCTTAGCTGTTTGTGCTCAGCCAATTAATGTGACGCATAATCTGATAAAATACGCATAAAGGTGACTGCGATGAGTGAGAATGTGAAAAACGAGAACTTAGCATGGGAAGTTAGCATGTGAACAAGGCTGCTGAAGCTGGTTTCTTAATCGCGGTTTCTCATTCCTAATCGCCGTTCCACCTTAAATGATTACAGCTGCGACATTGTTTTGTTTGTTTGTTTGTTTTGTTTTGTTTTGTTTTGTTTTGTTTTTTTAATTGGCGTGGAATAGGAGTCTAACGCAATCTGTGTCTGCATAGTGCTCATGATATTTAGGGGTCTAAATATGAACCCTATTGTTTTGTTTGTTCGTTTGTCTTTTTGTTTGTTTTGTTTTGTTTTGTTAATTGGCGTGGAATAGGAGTCTAACGCAATCTGTGTCTGCATAGTGCTCATGATATTTAGGGGTCTAAATATGAACCCTATTGTTTTGTTTGTTCGTTTGTCTTTTTGTTTGTTTTGTTTTGGGGGGATTTGTAGGGGTCCAAGCACCCAAGGTGCTGGAAGTATAATCTCTAGAATGGAAAAACAAATCAACTTTCTTTTTCCTCATAAACCATTGCTTGAACACATTAAAATTTGTCTTTTGGTCCATTTAGCCACACCCACTCAAATTTATGAAAATGTTCATAAATAAGTATATTTTTGCAAACTACTTCTAGGATCTTTGGCCTATGTTCACAAAATTGGTGTCAAATTACTCAGCAGAGTCTAATATTCAAGAATGATCAAAAACATGTTGAGCAATCCTCACAAAACTTGATTAATATGTTCATCAATGGTGATTTATTTACCGATGATTTATTAATAATGATTTATTGTTCTACGCATCTTGGCAAGAACTGGCTGCTGGGGGCGATATTTGCTGAAGGTGTTTGGACCCCATGATCGTTGCTTGTGGCTATAGTATCTACGTGGTTTTCTATGTAACCTTTATTGGAAAGGTATTGGTAAGTTTCTGGTGTTTAATGGGTAAATACGGGTAAATATCTGGTGTTTAATATCTTCATGTTTACCTGTGTAAACTGCAGATAGTAGCAGGGAGTCCTGTGGGAAGTACCTGGTGTTTATTGGGTAGGTATTGGTAAGTATTTGTTGTTTGATGAGTAGTTATGGGTAAATATCTGGTGTTTAATATTTAAGTTTTTCTTCTGTGTAGACCACAGGTAGTAGCAGGAAAGCTTGCAGTAAGTAGTTTGTGCTTAATCAGTAAGTATCTGGTGTTTAATATTTGCATATATTTGTCTGTAAACCACAGGCAGTAGCAATGAAATGGTTGGCAAGTTGCTTTAGGTTACTCAAGTTGCATTGGTTAGGAATTTGTAAGAATCTGGTATTTAACCACAGCTAATACTTGTAAAGCATGTGGTATGTAGCTGATGCTTAATGGGTGAGTATGGGTAAATATCTGGTGTTTAATATCTACATGCTTTTCTGTGTAAACTGTAGATAGTACCCTGGAAGTGTGTGGTATGTACCTGGTTTTTAACGGATAGTTATGGGTAAGTATCTGGTGTCTACTATCTAAATATTTGTTGTTGTTTTAAAAATAAATGCAGGTAATACACATAAAGCATGTGGAAAGTAGCTGGTGTTTAATGGGTGAGTATGGGTAAATATATGGTGTTTAAATTCTGCATGGTTTTCTTTGTAAACTGCAAGTAGTAGCCAAGAAGCGTGTGTTATGTACATGGTGTTTAATGATTAGGTATGGGTAAGTATACCTATATTTGGTGTTTAATATCTACATGTTTTTCAGTGTAAACTGCATGTATTAGCTGGCAAGCGTGTGGTATGTACCTGGTGTTTAATGGATAGATATGGGCAAGATTCTGGTGTTTACTATCTAAATGTGGGTTTTTGTTTTTAAACCACGGCTAATACTCATACTGATACTCATGCTAATACTGCTGGAAAAGTCTGTTTTCATTCTCAGATTAACATCAAATCGCAATTTGCAAAACATTATACTCTGTGGAACTTTCTGGCAAGCTTTCTATCTTCTATCTAATGTGACTGAGTAAGCAAGCCAACTATGTTTCAAAGCAGTGATGGCTTTCCCAAATTAAGAAACTGATATTTAGTCTACAGTTGACAACAGCCATCTAATAATATTTTATCAGATTTACTTCAGTTTTTGGGTTTCTTACATTCCAGAAAGGTCAGAAAAGTTAGTTGAACACACTATCAGAATCTACTGTAAGGCTGAGATTCACTTATAACACTGCTGAGAGTAAAAATAGGATAATTTAAGCAGCGTTTCATTATAATGACCTTTTGATTTTCTTTTAGTAATGATGGAGAATGATCGTTTAAGAAGGATGAAAAACACATGCAATGAATGTACAATATTCTAAATATCAACTAAATGATTATTTTTTGGAGAGCTCTGCAGATATTGCACACACATACATCTGTGTGAGCTATATTTCTTTTGTTTGTACAGAAATATGGTAGAAATGTGATTTTATTTTGGAGCTCAATAAGGTGTTTAGGTCCGGCTAAGCCCAAACAGTGATCACGTTAATGAACTTAATCTGAGAGCAGGATGTCCAGGTTCCACATATGATGTCTGCATATTGCAGATATATACTGCAATTCAGAGATCCGCACCACTGTTAACTTGTTTTCCTCGAAAAGTATGAGGGGAAAAAAAATTGAAAAATGTGCCTAACTTTTCCTATCCATCAATCTTTCCCCTAAATTATCATGGGTTAGCCTAAGGTTTCCCCACACTCAGCTGCAGGCTAGATGAGGTTTTCCAAAAGTCAACCAAATATTACCCCCATGTAAACAACTTCTATAGCAAACTATATCCATGCCACCTGAGGCCACAAGACTGTTTAGTCAAAAGAGAAATTTTGAATGTATAGCATATGTTTCAGATTTATCCCAGGTCTGTTTAGCCATATTTTGGCAATTGTTCCAAATGAAACCCCAAATGTGCAAGCTATTTGGATAGTATTCCCACAAGAATTCAACACACAAAAGCATGGAAGGCAGCTACATATCATCAAAAATCTATACAAAACTATTACAAGGAACATGAATGGCAGGGGAAGCAAAAATAATTTCCCAGCCTTTAAAACTTTACCTTTACCTTTACCTTAGAAGACATTTCTGTTGTATGAGGTGACATCTAAAATGATTTTTACACTGATGAGAGCATGGCGTAGTCTAAACACTGTCAAATTTCATTTTTTTTTCTTTCAGCAGCTGATAGAGAGAAAAAGCTGGAGAAAGAAAAAGTGAAAGGATATAACGAATTTATGAATGGATGCATGAAAAACCCATAACTATGGTTAAATTATGTACTGATGGATTGTGTTTGCATTATATTATGCTTTTATGAAGCATCTTAATAAGACAGATTGGAAAGTATAGAACATTACTTAGGCCTACTACTTAGTATGCTGTGATATAATTTTAGAGACTGATGTTAATTTTTTTTTTTTTTTTGTAGCATCTATGATGTTACCTTTTACTGAATCTCATTCCTATATTTTAGAAATTATAGGGTTGAAAAGAAATTATTTTCTAAACCCTGTTATTGTTATTGCTGTAATTCACATGTATATAGTCAAAAGGATTTGGATTTCAGAAATGTATCATGTGTTGGAGCTTTGTTGTGGGTTCTCCGGGTTTTTTCCTATCTCCCAAAAACATGCCAGCAGTTGGATTGGCTGCGCTAAATTGCCCCTAGGTGTGTGCACATATGTGTGTATGGTGCTCTGTGATGGACTGAGTCCAGAGTTTATTCCTGCCTCATGCCCACTGTTCCAAAGATTGGTCCAATTGGAGTTCCTGGGGCTCACCAGTGCATCCTTTCTTTTTAAGTGTGTTCTTTCTTTTAAGGCTGTACCAAATAGTTGATGTAGCCATACCTAATGTTTTTGCTCTCTCTCTCTCTCTCTCTCTCTCTCTCTCTAATGGGTTTGTTTTGATTTTTCAGCCTAATGATGGTTTGCTTCTCTAGTAGTGACAGTTCTTTGGACTTCATATTGAGCGTTAACAGCAACAGAATCCAAATGCAAATGCCACACTTGAAATCAACTCTAGACACACACCTCTCCATGGAACAGCTGAGTAGCCAATTGTCCTATTACCTTTGGTCCCTTAAAAAGGACATATAAAAAGTGCTTTAATTTTGACATTGTTTACCCAATTTGGATGTAAATACCCTTGAATTAAAGCTGAAAGTCATAATCATTATTTAATTTAAACTCCCAATATATTGTGGCAGACAGCAAAAATAACAATAACTGTGCCAATGTACAAATATTTATGGACCTGACTGTACATAAAGTTCTCAGGGACAACATTATTATTATTAAACAACACTCCAATTGAAAAAACTACAGTGCCATAGCAAAGAACAAAAACATCCCTGTCAGTACAATTAATATGCAGGTGAAACATTCATGGAACCACAAGTAATTGTCCCCAGAGAGGTTTGCCATGCAAGATTTTACAACATGCTCTCAGACTATTGGTAAGGAATATGAGAGAATCCAGCAGTCAGTCAAAAAGAGTTGTGGAGTGACCTGAAAGCAGCAGGAACAAGAGTTACACAGAGAACAATAAGCAATGACCTGCACCACAATCATCTCCATTCCTACATCTCCCTCAAACCTCATCTGCATGTGTAAAGGCATTTAGACAGATCAGAACTCTTTTGGATCAATATATTCTGGTCAGAGGAAACAAAACTTTTTGGCAATAATATAGCTTGTCATACACCCATCAGCCATAACATTATGACCACCTGCCTAATATTGTGTTGGTCCCCCTTTTGCTGCCACCAAAACAGCCCTGACCTGTTGAGGCATGGACTCCACTAGATCCCTGAAGGTGTGCTGTGGTATCTGGCACAAAGACGTTAACAGCAGATCCTTTAAGTCCTGTAAGTTGCGAAGTGGGGCCTCCATGGATCAGGCTTGTTTGTCCAGCACACCCCACAGATGTTTGATTGGATTTAGATCTGGGGAATTTGGAGGCCAAGTCAACACCTTGAACTCTTTGTCATGTTCCTCGAACCATTTCTGAACAATTTTTACAGTGTGGCAGGGCGCATTGTCCTGCTGAAAGAAGTCACTTCCATTAGGGAATATCGTTGCCATGAAGGGGTGTACCGGGTCTGCAACATTGTTTAGGTATGTGGTACATGTCAAAATAGCATCCACATGAATGCCAGGACCCAAAGTTTCCCAGCAGAACATTGCCCAGAGCATCACACTGCCTCCGCCAGCTTGCGTTCTTCCCATAGTGCATGCTGGTGCCGTCTCTTCCCCAGGTAAACGATGCACATGCACCTGTCCTTCCACATGATGTAAAAGAAAATGTGATTTATCGGACCAGGCCACCTTCTTCCATTGCTCCGTGGTCCAGTTCTGATGCTCACCTGTCCATTGTAGGCACTTTTGGTAGTGGACAGAGGTCAGCATGGGCACTCTGACAGGTCTGTGGCTACACAGCCCCATATGCAGCAAGCTGCAATGCACTGTGTGTTCTGACACCTTTCTATCATAGCCAGCTTTAACCTTTCGGCAATTTGTGCTACAATAGCTCTTCTGTGGGATCAGACCAGACAGACTAGCCTTCGCTCCCCACGCACATCAGTGAGCCTTGGGCGCCCATGACCCTGTCGCTAGTTCACCGGTTGTCCTTCCTTGGACCACTTTTGGTAGGTACTAACCACTGCTTACCGGGAACACCCCACAAGCCCTGCCATTTTAAAGATGCTCTGACCCAGTCATCTAGCCATCACAATTTGGCCGTTGTCAAAGTCTCTCTAATCATTTACATTTATTTACATTTACATTTATGGCATTTGGCAGACGCCCTTATCCAGAGCGACTTACAATAGTGCTTTGAAGTCTATCAAGTACATTCTGATAGATTACATTCTGATAGATTACGCTTGCCCATTTTTCCTGTTTCCAGCACATCAACTTCGAGAACCAACTGGTCACTTGCTGTCTAATATATCTCAACCCTTGACAGGTGCTATTGTAACAAGATAATCAATATTATTCACTTCACCTGTCAGTGGTCATAATGTGCACCTATGATCCCAAGAACATTATACCCAAAGTGAAGTATGGAAGTGGGGATATATGGGGCTGCTTCTCTGTGAACAGTATTGGGGCATTCCACATCATCAAATCATTAAGGATAGATGTACCGGGACATATTAGAGGTGAATTTAATCTCATCAGGGAAGAAAATGAATCTGGGGAGAATATGGACTGTTCAACAAAAAGTCAATGACAATAAAATCACAGCCAAAATAACTCAAGAAGGCCTTGCATGGCCTAGCCAATCTCCTGACATGAATCCCATTGAAAATGTAAGGAGGACTGTGAAATTGTGAGTCTATCAGCGGGACCCTTGTAACCTTCGGGAGAAGAAGAAGATTTGTCAAGATGAATGGGCCAAAATTGAACCATAACACTGTGAAAATCTAGTTAATTCTTAATAAATAAGAATTAATAAATAGTCACATATATACATATGTGGAGGGTGCTGTCTCAGTCCCAGCTGGTACATCGGACACGTTCCAGAGTAATATAGTGAAGAAAATAATAATAATCCATAAGGAATGGGTGGGAGGAGCAGGAGCCTGCCATCTCAGTAATATTAGCTGCCTTGCTAATAAAGTTGCAAAGGGCAATAATATCATGACAGTGGGTTGGAATTGTGTCTGGGAGAGGAAAAATGGTAAACTGTACTGTAATAGGTTTTTGTTCATACAAAAGTCATTGTGTGTGTAAATTTGAAGTGCATATATATCTAAAACTTCCCCTAAATTTATATATATCCATCCATTTTCTATACCACTTATCCTCCACCTATCCCAGGGAACTTGGGGCACAAGGTGGGGGACACCCAGGACACCCAGGGCACAATCATGCACACACACTACAGAAAATTTGGAAACACCAACTAGCCTATAGCGCATGTCTTTGGACTTGGGGGAGGAAACCGGCGTACCCAGAGGAAACCCCTGAAGCACCCACACGCAGGGCAGAGGCGAAATTCGAACCCCCATCCCAGGAGGCGTGAGGCAACAGTGCTAACCACTGAGCTACCATGCCCCTATAATTTATCTATCTATCTATCTATCTATCTTATATGTATAGATAAATAGACAGCTACAAAAATGTGCAAATACAAAAATTTGCCTAATTATAATTTTCATTTAATATTTAGCATTAGGATTTGGGGATGAGTTTGGAAAGAAGTGTGTTCTTTGAATACGAAAGGTCATTTTATTATGTCAGAAACTGATATCAAGGAATGGCTAAGTTAACCTCAAAATGTGTATGTTTTATATAGTAATAGTTACTGTATATGACGTTCTTGTATATTACGTGTTTGGAATATGCTTACTGTATTGCGTATTCAATCAACGGGCTTATATTATTCTTCAAAAAATAATAATAATAATAATAAATAAAATCCGGCATTAAAGATTAGCTCATCTCTGAGGCTTTCTTTCCTCCACCAGCCCTGTGAGATCAGAGGCGCGTGCAGCCTTGTTATTGTGCGCACGCGCATCAGTACACTAGCCATTCCGCCAAATAAATAATGGTGTGGTCTGGCCAGTGAGACTGCACGCGCTATATACTGCACATTCCGCACGAGCTACAGAGCCAGAGCTGCTGCTGCTGCTGCTTAGTTAAAAGACAGGATGTTGTAATAAGACGCTTAGAGCTCCTCCATCCTCGGAGCTAATGGCAGCTTTAGTCGTCTGGAATTGTCGGCTGGTGGTCGTGGTCTGCTGAAAAACGCTACAAGTGAGCCAGCTGTCTTCTTGGCACGGAAAAGCAAAGAACTAGCCATGTCTGCGAGAGAAAGAGCAAAGGCAAAGACGACTAAGGATAGCCTTTCCTTGCTGCCATGCTTCTATTTTGTTGAGGTAGGTCAGTGTTGGATGTTATGCTTAGCCATTATGTAGATGCTTCTTATTTATTAGGACAAGCTTTCACATGTGCAAACATACCCCACGTTTAAATTTGCATTTAAACTAGGTTACAAGCTTTAGGTTCTTTCCACCAGCTGTTTATTGATAACTGGACACATCTGGCTGCTGGAGTCTATAGCAGGTGCATTCAGTGCATTTCCTGTGCATCTAGGCTCTCTGAAGTGTTTGAAAAGTAGGCTTTTCGTACATCAGTGTTCAGCTTGCAAACAGGTTACTAAAGCAAATCATTCCTCCAATGCATTTTTTCTTCCTCCTTTAGAACTGGCTGATTAAATGGCATCAGGGGCAGTGATGCTTCAAGATAGATAAAAATGAGAGAGAGAAAAAAAGCTAGTGCTTTTCCTGTTTCTTGTCTACCTCATGTTTGATTCACTACATTCATGTGTTGTGTGCATGTTTATTTCATAGCAGCACAGCACACACCTAGTCAGGGTGTTTGCACTGATACATTTCCTCAGCATGCATGCTGAGAGGAAAGAAGAGAGTCTAAGAGAGGTAATCTAATGTCATGATGTCATGATGAGACCAAATCTGATTGATACTGTACATGTAATACTGTGTTCCTCATAAGAATATTTGCTGGGGTTATTTATTTATTTATTTTTAGACTTCATCCACACCTTTGGCCTATAGTGAGAAGCTTGAGTATATCTGGGTCAAACACATGAGGTGGATGTGACACCTTGTGACCTGATCCAACCCTTAGCTTTATTATTAAACGCACAAGCCAAGATTCATACATTTTCTTTTCTTATCTTTTCTTTTTGTTTGCGGTTTGTGAGTGGAAGTTTTTTCACCTCTTTATGGGGACCTATAATTTATATTGTAGCTTTTATTTTTTTTTTAAATCTGAGATTAGGGTTTGGTCTAGATGTAAATGTAGCATTGTTTAGGTACAGTAACACTCAACTGAGTAAAAATGCAAAAATAAAATTACAGTTGTGTGTGTGTTTGTGTGTGTATGAGAGAGAGACAGATGATAGACATTCCTTACTAATGTAAAAGGGCAAATACATGTCTGAAAATACTTAAACTCTTAAATAATAATCCAGATTCTAGCTTACATGCTAATAGATAGTGGTAATGATACACACTAGCCAATAACAGGTATATATTTGTAAAAGAAAAAAAAAAAAAATGGGCATCTTGCTTTTTTTTTTTTAGATTGAAGTACCTTGCCTCTTTGCATGAACTTATACAAGTAGCCAGTCATGTGTGAATTATAGAAATATACAAATAAATACATCAAGAGACTATTCACTGTCCGTAGTTGTTGTCATAGGTATTAAGATTTTGTAAAGAATTTTAATCAACTGTTTGAATCTGTCTGATGAAATGCAAGTCATGTTACTTCCAAAAATATATTAATTCAATTCAGTTTTATTTGTTTACCGCTTTTAACAAATCAGCTTTAAAGAAATCCGGATGTAAATTTATAGATTTGTGAATCAGGTGTGTATGTGTGTGTATGTGTGGAGCTGTTGTTTTGCTCAGGGTAAAGAGTGTGTTAATAGGTCCTCCCATCAACTAACTACAGCACAACATGAATCTATGAACAATGTTGGATGTGGGAATCTTTAAATGCTTGCTGTGATATTAACAGTGCCTGAGCCTCTATAAATAAGCAACCAGCCTCTTTTCATATATATTCATTATTTAAATGACTTTCACCTCCTCCTCCAAGGTTTTTGTCGACCATTTGATGAGTGATACACTTGAATAAGCTTTGAAATCTTAGAAGGCCATTTCCAGGTATGAGAGGAATTCTAATCTGTCTGTCTAGATTGGATTTTGTGTTGCTGAAATTGCATCTAGGCTTAACCCTTAAGGTGCGTTTCCTGAAAGTCTGCCACGTTCTAGGACAGAAGGAGTTATCACTTCTTCCATCGTATTACATGACCTGTTCTGGTGTACGATGGTTCTCATGCCTGTTTCATTGCCCTGATCAATTAATGAGGTATCACTTGGAGGTTTTTATTGTGCAGTTGAAAGAGATGCTGCTTGATATGCACAGTGCTATAGCGAGCAGCTGCCTCAGCATGCTGATTCTGCAAAACTTTACTGTAGTCAAGGTGGTTCCACTGACCTATATTTTTTCCTCAACCTCTGCTCAGAGAGTGAGAGGTCCTCAGCATTACTACGCAGTTATAACACATCCCAGTCTTTACATTTTTTTCTTTTGTAGATTTTTTTCAATGCTGTGGAGAATAACTATTCCACACATTTCTCAGTCTTTAGTCATTTCTAGGATTTTTTTTTTAAATAATGAAATGCAGATCTATGGAACATAGGTTTGTTTGATTCTTTGGTGTTTTGTATTTGCGTGTGGTTGAATTCAGCTGAGGATCTGTAAGCACCCCCGAGCTCAGCAGGACTTGTCCTTCTGTTCTGCTAGCACTAAGAGCTCCTGTATTTTCTCTTTTCAAGGTTGCCTGTTAAAGCTGAATTTGGAACACGGCTGCGTTAAGATGCCAATGGCCAAATTTAGACCATGCACCACAGAGAGGACACTTCGCTGTGTTAAGCCTTACAAGTACTCTTCTTAGCAAAAGATCCATTAGAACCCTAGTTCACTTTGTGATGCTCCTTTATTTTGCTTTATGCCACAGCACTGCTGAGTGCTTGATACTGATTGATCAGAAGGTGTTGATTAATTTCTTATGACAGTATGGCTCAAATAGTAGTTCCGGCTACAACATTTATATGCACTCATTTTAATACATTATCAATTCTATAGAAACAACTTACAGTGGATATAAAAAATCTACACACCCCTGTTAAAATGGCAGGTTTTTTCATTTTCACCTTTTTCACCTTTAATGTGAAATTGCAACATCAAGTGACAAACAACCAGAAATGTTTTAGGGGGAAAAAAAGGGAAACAAACTTCCAATATCCAGCTTGCGTAAGTGCGCACACACTTTTATAATTGGGAATGTGGCAGTGTTCAGAATCAATCAATCACATTCAAACTGTTAAATACTAATTAGTATACACCTACCATCAATTAAAGTGACTGATTAACCCCAAATAAAGTACAGCTGTTCCTACAGGATTTTTTTTTGGTACCATCCAACTGGAAAAGCCATGGGTCGCAAAGACCTTACAAAGCAGGTACGAGATCTCATTGTTGAAAAATATCACTCAGGAGAGGGTTAAAAAAAATTCTAAGGCATTGGAGGGAACACTGTAAAGACGTTGGATGGAGGCATGGAACACTGTAAAGACAATAATCAACAAGTGAAGAAAATATGGCACAACAGTGACATTACTAAGAACAGGATGTCCCTCTAAAATTGTTGAGAAGTTGAGGAAAAAACTGGTCAGGGAGGCTACCAAGAGACCTACAGCAACATTAAAAGAACTACAACAATTTCTGGAAAGTACTGGTTGCTCCCTATATGTGACAACAATCTCCTGAATTCTTCATATGTCTGGGCTACAGGGTAAAAGACAGAAGTCTGGCTAAAGTTTGTAAAAAAAAAAAAAAAAAAAAAAAAAAAAAACATTCAATCTCTTAAAACCATGTGGAATAATGTGTTGTGGTCCAAAGACCAAAGTTGAACTTTTTGCTCATAATACCAAAAGATATGTTTGGTGCAGAAAAAATAAAATAAAATAAAATGAAAAAACACCATCCCCACGGTGAAGCATGGTGGTGGCAGCATCGGCTGGAACTGGGCCTTTAATCAGGGCCTTTAATCAACACTTTTGCACCCAGGTTAATTTTTTTATTTTTTTATATCTTTCCCTAGAATTATTCTTATTTTTTTTCACTTTAATTTATAGGTTGCAATTTCACAATAAAGGTAGAAAAGGTAGAAAAAAACAAGATTTATCTTGGTTTCATTTTTTTTTATCACAAAAACCTGCCATTTTAACAGGGATGTGTAGACATTTTATATCCACTGAACATACGGACTTGTGTGGCAGATGTTCCAAATAAAACGTGTAATCTTAGACACAGTGAAGGTTTCTGTGAGGAAAAGTGTATTCAGCATTTGGAAGGAGTCTCCAGTATCAGTGCTTTGCAGTAGTCAGAGGTAAATCTGTTCCTTGAAGTTTTCCAGCACATGAAAGTCTTCAGGATGGAGGACTTTGCAGTTTCTCAATAACATGTCAGCCTGTAAAAAGAGATGCTGGAGAGGGAACGAATGTTTCTGGCAGATATAACGAAAGTGATAACAGGAAATAAGTTGTGTCAAGGACATTCAAGCAATATTAAACATAGCTATAAATGAATAAAAAGTATGTGTCGTTTTTTTTTTTAATTAATAACAAAGTGTAATAGGTGGCAAATTGCTTTGGGATAAGAAGAATAAAACATTTCATGATGTGCTGTTATTAAGGTCAGGCTGCATTATACCACATCACTGTTGATTATTTTCCAATAACAGCATGTCCTATCTTGTTTTATTCCTTACTTACCAGGTGCCTTGTGTCCCCTTATGAGGCTTTAACACTGGATCAAGAATGCTTCACTTTATTTGAGTATAATAAGAGTGATTGTGCAGTTTCATGTCCTGTGAGGAATGAGATTCTAAAGAAAACACACTTCTGTGTTACATCATAATACATTTGACAGAAAATTAAAGAAAAGATTTTTTTTTATATCCCATTATTTTTTCAGGCTTAAAGGCAAATGCTTGTGATTAAAGATGGTGGTGTAGACAGTACTGAAAAATCCCAATTTGAACATCCCTACTCAAGAGAAATCTGGCAAACTAGGAAGCATGACCTACATGCAGGTGATTTGCATAATCTAAATGGCCCATGCAGAAGATCAGCGTAAACATGTGCGTAACATGACACTGAATACAAGGAACTTTCCTAGTCTACTGAGGTCACTCACTCTGAATATGCCCCAAAATGTAAAACAAAAAACAAAATCTTGATGATATGGACTTTTGTTGCCACAGTGTCTCACCATGTTGTTTCTGCTCTTTTATTCCAGCTTCCAATCCTGGTGTCATCTATAGTGAGCCTTTACTTCCTAGAGTGGACAGACATTTTCAAACCAGTGCGCTGGGGCTTCAGCTGCTATGACCGCAGTCTGAGTTTACCATACATCGAGCCAACGCATGAGGTGATCCCCTTCCTCATGCTCCTTATGCTCACCGTCGGTGCACCTGCTATCACGGTCAGTGTAACACACACACACACACACATATACACATGAGTAGTTATTTACTCTTCGTATCAATGTCCTTCCATTGATTTGTGTGCTAATGTAGCCTAATCTCTGTGTATTGTGTATTACCTATTTTTACCTCAACCCTAACCGAACCATAAACGATTGGTTGTTTTAGTTTTTCAAATTAAAGCTGCATTTTTTTAGTAAAAAAAAATCTATTTTGTTTTGTGATGACTAGCCATAGTTGGTATACATTTTATATATTCATAAATACATATAAGACCTTGGAATTATAAGGTTATATAAATGAGTTATAAGCAATGTGTTAACACGTTATATACATGCAGGACACTACACACCAAAATATGCTTTAATAGTGTATAAAAATATTACATTATATATGCATTTCCCTTATTTAAGGTCAGCTTTTATGACTCAATATCTTAAAATTACAGAATTGTAAGATTGATTTTTTTTATTGCAATGTCTCATTATATAGATACAGTATATATGTTTTATATTAGATGTTTATACAGTATGTATCTTCATGCAACACTATCAGATAATCACATCTGTTGTTTTAGTTTGAGATGCAGTCATGATTGGATTAGTGTGTGTGTCAGTTGAGTTGCCCAAAGCTATGCTCATTATAGGTTGCTTAAAACAAGGACAATCGGTGTTGCTTTGTGCATAATAGCTGACGAGAATGGCTCTGTGTACATTTTTGTTTTTTAAATTTGCTGTGGAATATACAGTATTAAAATCAAACTTGTGTGCTGAATCATTGTTACAAGTCAGATTGTGGTAAGATTTCACAGCAGGTTATGATAGTTTTTCTTTTTGTTGAAAGCATATTATAAATCCCGAAAAATAACAACTCTAGGTATTTGTTATTGCAACACAAGTGAATTTAATTTAAAACTACCAGTTTAGATTAAATTTGTATAAGCGCCAAAGAGAATACTGCTGCATGCTCAGTTTTTCCTGAAGACACTTAATATAATTTACAGTTAGAAATGATGTTTGACAGCATTGCCTATAGCTTAGAGAAATGAACTTAGGAGAAGAGTTTAAGTCATTTAACAGGTGACATTATTTGCCTTGTAAGCCATTTTACTTTTAAAAAATGATGTCATGCCTATTGGGAAGGGTTTATTGCAGTTTGGAGGTCAGTTATGTCCAGATAATATGTTTTTTAAAAAAATATATAATCTAGCCCTTCTTGATGAAGTTTACATAACTGTATATTCTAATGACACACTAGAATCCTTATAAAATTTATAACACTCATTTTAGAGCAAGCATTCATTAGCACTTTGGGAGACTAGTGGGACATCAGTGACCATCAGTTACCCTTTACATGGGACTGTGTGTAATTTTTTTTTAATATAATATTTACAGCAGAGGAAGTGCAATTAAAGCACCTAGTCTCAGATCACATCAGTTCTATGAGCTGTGGTACACAGGGTTATTATATTGGATTTATAGTAGTGAGGGTTGCAGGTCACTCATGGCGAGACACGTTGATTATTTCATGCTCGGCTTCATATTGACTTCTTGAAGCTTATTAAAGACAAATGACAAGATGGCTAAATGGGTTTGAAGTATGAACTATGAAAAGACTGTTGTTAATTTGTTGGCAATATTCTTCTGTGTAACTCACCAAGGAAGAGCATTGATGAATACCCTGATTAACCATCCAGTCCTTCTTAACTAACTAAACTAAGAAGGTTATGACAGATGTTTGTCATAACCTTCGTCATAACCGTTATAATGGTGTATAATGATTTCTTTCTAATAGGACAAAAGTACATGTTTTAATTGAACACATCTTAGTCATTTAAATATTTATAAAATTTTTCTAATTATCTTTATCTCATAAACACACACAGTACTGTGCAAAAGTCTTGGGCACCCTATTTTTTAGTAGAAACTTTGTTATAGGTTTTTATTTTATGACTTCTACATTATCAAGTCAGTACAAAAACATTTTATATTTCCGAGCATTAGTTTTTCAGCACAATGTTAAATGTTACAGAAAAAAATGTTTGTATGTCAGTAAAGAAAGCAGCGTATTACATAAGAGACACTTTTCAGACAAAAAATATAATGAAGGCTGCTGGGTTTTGCTGCAAAAAGAAGAAGTGCGACAGTCAAAGTTTGTCAAAGTTTGACAGTCAAAGGCTGCTTCTGCAAGATGCTCAGTAAAAGTTACTAGCTAATTTCCTTATAGTTTTTTGTTTTTTTTTTTAGAAAGGGTCATCACACCAAATATTGACTTTGTTTCATTTATTACTGTTTACTGCTCTTTAGAGTTTTTTAAATGTAGAAATATTTAGTTTCATTATTTTTGAAGGCATCTTTACACTACAGCATTTCTTTGCATGTTCCTAAGACTTTTGCACAGTACTGTACTGTATATCCAAAATTATAGATGAATTAGCTTTGTAGGGAAATCAAGTGAAGCTCTTTCAATTAGTCTGCTTATTGTCTTCATGTGCGGAAGGGGCATATGTGTTGTCATATGATGATACTATGTACAGTCCCCTTCGAAAGTACTGGAATGGCCAGGCCGTGCTATACACTGAAGACGTTTGGGTTTGAGATCAAAAGATGAATCTGAGACGATAGATCAGAATTTTAGCTTTCATTTCCTGGTATGTATGTCTAGATGTGTTAAACAACTTAGAACATGGCACCTTTGGTGTCAGACCACCCAATTTTTAGATGAGCAAAAGCATAGGATAGGCTTAAAGTAAATTAAAGTAAATAACACTTACTATTTGGTTGCATATCCCTTGCTTGCAATATCTGTATCAAGCTGGTGATCCACTGCTCTTGAAGACTTCTGCAAACGGTGGCTTGTGATACCTTCAGCCCTGCTCTATGGAGGTTCTTGGTGATTGCACTGACTGTTGTTTTGGGTTTTTTTTTCTTCACAGCTCTCATGAGTGGTTTCTTTCTTTTTCAGGACATTCCAAATTGTTGTATTGGCTATGCTTTCTGGTCTTCATGTTGGTTTATCCTTTTTTAACAACAAATGCAGGCTTCACAGGTGAAACCCAGGGCTCAAACAAATAGAAGACATTCACTTGAAAAATGGGTGGGTTCAAGCAAACGGTGCCATGTTTTAAGTTTTTTAACACATCTAGATGTAAATATCAGGAAATGGAGGCTGAAATTATGATCCATCATCTTATATTCATCTATAGATTTCAAACTCAAATCTCTTCAGTTTATAGCAAAAACAAAAGAATTGGCCTTCCCCTTTCAAAACCTTCGGAGCGGACTGTATATACAAATATATATTTCTATAAATACTTAATTTGGTTTTAATAACGATGGATAATAAGCCTTCTACTTTCTTTTTTACTCATCTCATTTGCGTCTAAAGTCTGTTTACCTGACAGATTTAGCACCAGGGGCGGAAGTGACTGCAGGCTCTTGGGACTCCTGTGGTTTTGCCAATTGTCACAGTGTAGAGGAGAGACTGTGTGTGTGTGTGTGTGTGTGTGTGTGAGTGAGAGAGAGAGAGAGAGAGAGAGAGAGAGATTGGAGGGCCAGAGTCAGTCACACTGAGAGATGTGTGGTGTGATCTGCATGCTATCTGGGTTCAGATTTAGCTCACTGTGTGGCACTTCATCCAGCCAACCGTCTGTCTATATCCATAACAGCTCACCTGCCACTGCAGTATGTAGAGCACCGCTGACATCAAACACAAAGTCCTGCCGGGATTTAAACTCCTCACCTAGCGCCTAAAGCAGTCTAGTCTTTATGGACAAGGAAGCAGTAGCTACTATGTCTACACTGTCTGTGGAAGACATTCATCATGCATATTACCGGACTTTTAGGATTGAGCATCTCAGTCTTGTGCCATACAGTTTTTATACAGTTTGATAGCAGTTTGAAGCTTTTTGCTTATAAGTTGTCCAAGATAATAGCATAAGCAATAAAAGAACTGGTGTGTACTTCTCCATGATGTCAGTGCGGTTTAGGTTGGAAGACAGGGACAGATTCAGGGCAGTAGGAGAAAAGATGCTATTCTGATACACAGCAGCAGGTCTATGGTGAGGGAACATTAATGCATTAAGTGTGCAAGAATAAAATGCAAGATGTTTTCCCTTACATTTGCAGAATGATAGTCCTCACTGAAAGAAGGTAAACCTTTGAAATAGGTCATATCAGTGGGATTCACGCTTTGTCCGTCAAAAAGTCCTTAATAAGAAACTTGCTCTCATTCTCATTTATGACTTTCCCATCCCACAACGTGTCATGGCTAGAAGTTAGAATTTATATTATAGCATGCTTCATGTATTGAAAGCTCATGAATCCTTGATTTACTAGTGCTTCTGATGTGCAGTATTGAATGAAAGAGCCTCTTTATTATAAAAGTAAGAACCGAAAGAGAGAGAAGCTGAGGGCAGAGATTCACAGAGGCGTATTTGATCTCTGTCTCATCTCAGATGGCTTTTTGGCTTAACCCCTTGACTCTGAGGCTCTTCTGTCTACAGATAATGATTGGAGAAGGCATTCTATTCTGCTGGCTGTCCAAAACTCAGAGTGGCCCTGGAGCCGAGGCCAACATCAATGCAGCTGGCTGCAACTTCAACTCCTACATCCGCCGTGCCATCAGGTTTGTGGGTAAGTTGCACTCAAGGTGACTCAATTATATATGATTCAAGCACTCAGTAAATTAGATTTTTTTTGTAAATAGAAGTAGAATGTATAGACTACATTGTCGTTCAATCACTTGGTAACATCATCCTTGAAATGTATTTAATCATTCACTTTGTATTTTGTTTTTTTTGTTTTTTTTTACAGGGGTTCATGTGTTTGGTCTCTGTGCCACTGCTCTAATAACTGACATCATCCAGCTGTCTACAGGTTACCCAGCACCGTACTTCCTTACTGTTTGCAAACCCAACTACACACACCTGAACTCCTCCTGTGATGAGAACTCTTTCATTCTGGAAGACATCTGCTCTGGGACTGACACCGCCATCATTAATGCTGGCAGGTACGACTAGCGTAGAAGTGGATACCAAAAGATTGAGACATTGTCAAGTAGACAAGCCGCTTTTGTGTGCTTTATTTTTTGGAATATGAAGTAGGGTATGTAGTGCATCAGAAGTTCAGGCAAAGGCTCTGAAAGCAAGCAGACGTTTATCACAAAATGACCTGAATATTTCCTCACTGGAGTGTTTTATCTTTAGAGCTTTCCCCACATGGTATGTTTTATTTTCAGTATTGGTATTTTTTTATACCAAGGAAACGAGAGCCCAATAATGAAACAGTCTAAAATGCATCTATCCTTGGAATGTTAAATATAAGATTTGTACACAGGTTACTTTAACTGTATGTAGCTCTTATTACAATGATTTAGTGGATCACTTTGCAGAATGAATTTGGCAGTTCTTGGAATTGCTCACTAATAACTGTCTAAAGAAATGCACTATTTCCATGTCCTACACAGCAGAAATGGAAAAAAGATACTTCACAGAGTGCTTGCAGGCAGAATTAGTTCATTTGTGGGAGTTGTATTTGTGGCCTCAATGGTGTCTGCTTTTGAAGTACATCCTGAAGGGCCAGCGTATCTTTATTTATCCTTTAATCACTTAGGAAGCTGATCATTAAAATGAGGTCAGCAGCAGAAACACCCAAAGTTTCCAAATTTGAGAAAAAACTGTCCCAAATACAGAACACTGAATAGAATTCTTTTTTTAATTTTTTTTGCCATTTTGACATCAAAAGACATCTAGTCAAAAGACAAAATTAGCATGATTATCTCGATGATGCCACAGTCATCCATGGCTGGGTACCAAGGGAAAAAAAATAAGCCATGCCCTCTGGGTGGAAGGTGTGGCATACCCTCTCTCCTCTGTCACTCACAGTGACACTAGCCAATTGTGGATGTCTGTGAGCTCACGTACGTGAAAGAGGGTGGATAGCGCTTTCCTCTGTGTGTATTAAACTGCCCTGTAACGCAGCATGGGCCACAGTTTGAAAAGATGTTTGTTGGCTAACGTCACGTGTCTCGGAGGAACCATGTGATAAACTTGACCCTCCCCGATTGGTAGCTGTTGTGTGATAGGGGAGAACAGGCACTGAATGGACGGGAATGGGCAGATGATCAAATTGGGGAGAAAGTGCGGGGGTCTAAGAATTTAGCATGACTAAACAATGTGTAGATTTTCATTCCAAATGACCTTTCTTAAGCAAACAGCTTATAAACTATATACCCCGCACTTAAAGTTACCTTTTATTGTAGCTCTGGACAACCTAATGGTAATAAGGTAGATTCCATTTCGAATAGAAGCCCATGCTTTAGTATCTGTCAATCTGAAGGCAGCAGTATTGTGCTTCCTGTGTACAACATGGCAGCAGACACAGCTCGATGATGCATTTTTCTTTGCCGTAGGCAGATTTGCACTCAGAGGGCTGTTTTGTTGTACTTGCGTATTGATTGAGGTTCTTACACCAGAGAAAGCAGGAGAAAAAACAGCAAAATAGCATCATTACTTTTTCAGCCCAACACTGACAGTGATTGTTTTTCACCTTCTTCAGGTTTTCCCTTTCTTCTGACTATATACAGTGGCTGAATATTTGGTAAATGTAGTTTGATAATATTGCTGTGGTAAGTTTTTTAAAGGAAGATGCTCATTGTACCTGGGCTTAATAAAACTACTTTCAGTATACAACAGTCTGTGCTGAGTACAATAGTATTCAGTCTGATTTGGGTTCTCCTCATTTTCCAGAAAATCGTTCCCTTCCCAGCATGCAACCTTGGCATCCTTTGCTGCTGTCTACATCTCTGTGAGTAGCTTGTCACACCCATGCAGTGTATAATGTCTACTCAAGTTAACCTATTTATCATACAAAAGCTTTATAAATTCCATCTGAGACACTGCACAGAGACAGTGCACACAGCTTTGATGTGTTTATGGAATATTTCATCATTCAGCCTCATTGCTGTGTAAACCTCTAACATGATAAATAAATGTTACTGTCACTTAGAGAGTACAATGCATTTAAAATTTACAATATTTTGAAGGTCACTCAAAGCATTTGCTTGACAGTGTAGTTGCTTTAGTGCGTTAGATTCAGTGCTTGGGGAGTAGTAGGGGCGTGCGTGTGTTTACGCTGAGGATATGAGTGACGTAATGCTGATTCACAACTTGGAACAGTCCCAGTTACTGCATAAGGCTGAGATCTGCTCAGTAAAATCAATACAGGACAATGACATTAAATTATAGTAAGTAAAGTAAGTTTTATTTATAAAGCATATTTAAATTCAGCATAACACTGACCAAAGTGCTGAACAAAACCAATACAACAAATTCTAAAATAGAATATAAAAAAAAAAAACAATAATAATAATAAAACAATAATATCAACAACAATGACAACAGTACACAATAAGTTAACAGCCTGGAAAAGCAAGAGAATAAAAAATGTGTCTTAAGTCTAGACTTGAAAATAGAAAGAGAAGAGGCACTCCTAATGTCAGGTGGCACCTGATTCCACAGACGTGGAGCAGTGACTGCAAAGGCTCTGTCCCCTTTTGATTTAAGTCGAGACCGAGGCACATGTAACAGAGCTTTATTAGCCGACCTGAGGGACCTGGGCATTGAATGCAAATGAATAAGATCAGAAACATAAGATGGGGCTTGTCCACTAAGAGCTTTGAAAACAATAAGTAAAATCTTAAACTGAATTCTAAAAAACACAGGAAGCCAATGAAGGGACCCTAAAACTGGTGAAATATGGAAAAATGTGATAAAATGTCCAATGTAATAAATTATATTGGACATTTTACCACACCATTTTATTAATCATATACACAGTTAAGGTTTTCCATCAGTCATGTGTATTGCAAATAATATGAGTATTCTTATATATACACTACAATTATTTATGTGTTCTTACACATACACTACCAATCAAAAATTGGGATACATCTGCTCATTGTACGGTTTACTTATTTTTCTTTTTCTATTTTTACTAGGGGTGCAGCAATACCTTTTTTTTTTTCCAGACAGAGTATATGTATTTTGATATATCACAAGAGTCTCAGGTGTGTTTCCATAATCCCTCGTTACCAATGACCGATAGTGTCTGTTTGGCAAAAACAACAGGGTAATAGCTGTTTTCGCTTACTGTAGGGTTGTTTGCAGCCGTTTTACATTAAGATGGTTTATCAGGTTATATTTATTGCAGGAAGATTCTGTAGTTCCTCCTCTTGACATTTTCAGAGAGCACAGTTTGCAGTCTTTGATTGTCGTCATTAATGTGATAGGGAAGATGTAACTGGGTGCGTGGAATTGGCCAAGACTAAATTAGGGAGGAAAATCAGGGGAAAACAATGATAAAATAAATACATAAATAAAAAATGCATGGTATCAGGCTGATACAAGTATCAGTATTGACACATCCCTGATTTTTACTATATGTAGTAACCAAAAAAAAGTGTGAAACATAAAAAATTCAACATTTATGTTTTAAATTTTAATAGTGATCCTGATGAAGCTTTGGACACTCATAGCATCTTCTCAACCAGCTTCATAAGGGAGTTTCTCCCAGGACGCTTCCTAAATAGGCAGAGCACTTCTTAACTGCTTCAAAAAAGTTCTAAATGAAAGCTGCTTGCTTGGGAAAAATTATTTTAAGCAAAAAGTACTTATTAAAACTGCATTATCTTCACTATTTACATTTGTCATGGAACCGAATCTCTTTAAGACAATGAAAAATGTATATTCAATCTAGTCCAAACTTTTGACTCATAGCGAATGTGTGTACCGCTCCATCTGTGCTTACTGTTAAAGACAGCGTTCCCATAGAATTAACTAAAATAATCTAAAAGTATTTCCCCCAAGGAAGCTGGCGATCAACTGTTTTTTTTTTTGTTTTCTAAATCAGATTTACCTTTTTATAATTCATTTTTACATTTATAACAAGAATAAGCCTTTCTATCTCTCTGCTATAACAGGGAACCTTTCCTCAATATGACTAAGTTACCATTCTTACTTAAGTGAACTTTTTCAAATAAATACTAGATTCATCACGTTAATATACACCGATCAGCCATTACATTATGACCGCCTGCCTAATATTGTGTTGGTCCCCCTTTTGCTGCCAAAACAGCCCTGACCCGTTGAGGCATGGACTCCACTAGATCCCTGAAGGTGTGCTGTGGTATCTGGCACAAAGACATTAACAGCAGGTCCTTTAAGTCCTGTAAGTTGCAAGGTGGGGTCTCCATGGATCAGACTTGATGGCCAGCACACCCCACAGATGTTCGACTGGATTGAGATCTGGGGAATTTGGAGGCCAAGACAACAACTCTTTGTCATGTTCCTCGAACCATTTCTGAACGATTTTTACAGTGTGGCAGGGCGCATTATCCTGCCGAAAGAGTTCACTTCCATTAGGGAATATCGTTGCCATGAAGGGTGTACCTGGTCTGCAACAATGTTTAGGTAGGTGGTACATGTCAAAATAGCATCCACATAAATGCCAGGACCCAAATTTTCCCAGCAGAACATTTCCCTGAGCATCACACTGCCTCCGCCATCTTGCGTTCTTCCCATAGTGCATGCTGGTGCCATCTCTTCCCCAGGTAAACGATGCACACGCACCCGGCCTTCCACATGATGTAAAAGAAAATGTGATTTATCAGATTAGGCCACCTTCTTCCATTGCTCCGTGGTCCAGTTCTGATGCTCACCTGTCCATTGTAGGCACTTTTGTCAGTGGACAGAGGTCAGCATGGGCACTCTGACAGGTCTGTGGCTACACAGCCCCATACGCAGCAAGCTGCGATGCACTGTGTGTTCCGACACCTTTCTATCATAGCCAGCTTTAACTTTTCAGCAATTTGTGCTACAATAGCTTGTAGCTTCTGTGGAATCAGACCAGACTCCCCACGCGCATCAGTTAGCTTTGGGCGCCCATGACCCTGTCGCTAGTTCACCGGTTGTCCTTCCTTGGACCACTTTTGGTAGGTATTAACCACTGCATACCAGGAAAACCCCACAAGGCCTGCCGTTTTAGAGATGCTCTGACCCAGTCATCTAGCCATCACAATTTGGCCCTTGTCAAAGTCTCTCTAATCTAATCTAATCTCTCTAAACCAACTGGTCACTTGCTGCCTAATATATCTCAACCCTTGACAGGTGTTATTATAACGAGATAATCAATATTATTCACTTCACCTCTCAGTGGTCATAATGTTATGGCTGATCGGTGTAGCTAGCCATTGTTTGTGGAGAAGATTGGCTAGCTATCTTAGCTGTCTAACTAACTTCAGGTAACACAAGACAATGCAATCTAACACAGTCTGTGTTGAATAAACTCATCATCCACCTAGGATACAAATAAATAGATTTCTCTAATATGTACAGCTAAGGAAAAATAACATCTTAGTCTCAGGTTGATGCCAGTACTAAGCTCAATATATGTAAAGGTGACGCTTTAATGAGAGTGTATTTGTTTCTGCTTAGATGTATTTCAACAGCACTCTGACAGACTCATCTAAGCTCCTGAAGCCCCTGTTGGTCTTCTCCTTCATCATCAGTGCCATCATATGTGGCCTAACACGGATTATCCAGCACAAGAACCATGCCATTGATGTATACCTGGGATTTCTCCTTGGAGGGGGCATTGCTATTTATTTAGTGAGTTCTTTCTTTCAAGCCCTTTAATGTTAAAATACACTTGGTGCTTCACATTACATTATTACATATAGCATTAGTATTTTTGTGGTGTAATGTGTCATTTTAATACTCAACTCTCTGATCATGGTAGGGTTTGCATGCCGTTGGGAATTTTCAACCTAGTGAGGAGAAGCTGAAGAGTGAACCTCAGGTTCAGGATACTGTTAGGTCCCTGGGTGAGCTAGGTCAACATGTTGGCCACCATCTGCCTGCTAAAAGCTGTAGCAGTAGTGATGGCATTTCCTCCTCACACTCAGATGGCCTCCTTCACCGCAATCTTCAGACCCGGCATACTAGATCCCTTACCAACCTGAAGAGATCGAGCGCAGATGTGGAAGTCTCACAGCCCCATAGCCCCACGGATATGGACAGTATGGTGACCTTTAGTAACACTCTGCCACGGATTCACCCACCAACCATGGATGAGGGCGTAAGGCGCAATGGAACAGTCCATTCATCCATGGACTCCAGCCGTTCCAAGCAGTTGTTATCGCAGTGGAAGAGTAAGAATGACAATCGAAAGCATTCCATGCAGGCTGTGGAAACTGCTCTGGGACAGTGTTCCACCAGCAGCATGGAGACACGCTGTAGCTCAGAACCCTCCACCGCAGGCATTAAAGGGGAACAGCAAGGTCCGGCAGGGTCATGTCTCAAACTGGCCACTGGAAGCAGCACTTTACCCAGCAATCCTTGTGGTATTGCTGGAGGTACAAGAGTGTCTATTCAGTCCAGACCAGGCTCTTCCCAACTGGTGCACATTCCAGAGGAGACTCAGGAAGGCATGAGCACTTCACCTAGAGGTAGCGTCCGGGACAAGTGGCTGAAAAGCATGGAAAAGAATGTCAATGGACAACCACGTGTTGTGCCAGTGATTGGCATGTCCAAGCAGCATGGCCTGTTGCCCACAGGCTCCAGCAGTTCCGAGAGCAGTAGCCACACCAGCTCCACTGCACCTCTGCACCGCCATAAGAGCCTGAGTGAGGAGCCTGGTTCAGGGGTTACCAGCCAGGGTTCCATCGTCCGAGTGGAGGCACACCCAGAGAATGGACGGCCCTTGGTTCATGCCCACTCTACTGATGGCACCACCTTCTGGACCTGGAAGTCTCAGAGCAGCTTAAGACAGTCTTTTGAGCTCAATGACCTCAACCGAGACTCAGAGAATTGTGATTCACTTAGGGACGGCTATGGCTCCACAGACAGGAAGAGGAGCAACTCTGGCGCTCCGATACATGTCACAGTCCCAACAGTTCCTGCTGTCTCCTCTATTTCCACTCTAGCCAACTCAGTAGGTGATCAGCACCCTCATCAAACCGTCTCCACCATCCGGGTCACCCCTATAGAGAGCAGTGAGAGTGGCCCTGAGAGTCGCGACTCAACACTGCGAAGGAAAAGCAATATGATCCTAATCCCTGAAAGAGGGAACAGCCCAGACAACACCAGGACCATTTTCTACAAGGGCACTTCCACCACCCCAGCATTTAATGAGTAGCAAGCATTTAATGCCTTTTCACTGTTTATGTATCGCACATGAGGTCCATATATGAGGTGTTCACTATATTTGTCCACACATGTACAGTTTGCTGGTGTGTTTTGTACTCTGGATGACACCATTTCTTACACTGCATGTAATCACTGGTTTATAAAGTTGTCACAGTGACACAAAAGCACAAACCCAGAACTCTTTCTATGCTGTTGGCTGTTGTCCTAATGAAGAAGTACAGTACATTGTAGCATATAACCTAATTCTTTTATTCTATACACTGTGAAGTTGACCTAGTGCCAAGTCTTAACTTAAACACTGTATAAATGTTTAACAAAGTAATTTTTCAGTGATTACCCTAGCCCGTAATTTTTTGTAATATAAATATTCTCTAAAATGGGTGCTGTCCTATTTAGATATGAAAAAAAAAAGCTTGGATCAGAAAATTGTTTTGTGAGAAGCATTTAATGACCATAAGTGCTTAGAATATTTTCTGTAGTTCGTTGTATATCTTATAATCAGGGCTGGTGCATGCTATTCTGATGCTCTAGGCGAAACAGAATGTACCTATACCTCCAACCAGTCCGTTGTTTAAAAGTTTTACAAATTGACCACTGGTGGTGACTGTCTTCTTAGCCATTTAATGTGCTTACAGAGTGCACTCATAGAGAGCTTGGTAAAATTATATACCTTGCAATGAAATAGGTGGACGATAGTGTTGGTACATTAAACCACCCATGTACAAGTGCCACTCTAGGAAATTGCCTAGGTCACCGTTATGTATGCACCGGCCCTGCTTGAAATACCATGCACTATATTCTCCTATTTGCAATACAAATCTGTGTTTTCACAACTTCATCATGAACTTATTCATTTGTGTTTCTTGCTCTCAACAGCACATATTTTCTTCACTTTGCTATGCACAGTGATTTAATGAATACTCCTAGTCTCACTAAGTTGGAAGTATGTTCAGTAGCAAATCAAGGTGCAAATAGATCACCGTCTTCCTTTGGTGTGCGTGATAGTACCAGGTGCTTGTAGACACACTTTGCTGCTATTGTAAGATCACTCACAGCCCAGACCTCCAGCTGTGCTGTTCACTTCTCATTTTTGCGCTTGAGTGGACAAAGTGAGGCAGAAATTACTTAAGCCTATGCCATTGGTATTTCCTTTATTCCATTCAACAACATGGTCAATTTATGGAACATTATTCATCTAAGCAGGCCCTATATCCACGTAAAGTATATTTATATTTAGTCAGAATATACATGTGGTTACTATAAGAACACACGAGTTACCTATTTTTAGATGTATTTACCAAATGTGGTGCCATATCAACTATCAAAAAAAATAGAATTGAATGTTTATTTTAATAGACATGAAGATTAATAATATTCTTAACTGACTTTTTTATAAAGCATATGTAAATGTGCCAAAGGGTATTTTAAAGGGAACGTTCTGTGTTTTGCTATAGTAATTCTACAGCAGTCTGTATTCTTGTAATCCACATACAGTGTGGCACAGCTAGAGCATTTGCATGCTGATGATTTGATATCAAACATTGTTTTGTTCTCTTTTTGAAAAGGATTAAAACAGTTGCAGAAAGTGTAATTATTCAATTGTTTATTCTGGACATGAAATGTTGGTGGACAGTCTTTATAAATGTGTTATTTTGTTAATTAGAGTAGCAACCTCAACACTACAAAGGAAAGACATCTGAATAGTGTGTGCACATTTGATTTAAGGAATGCATCAAGCATGTTTCTGAGATGACTGTGGGGCACTACCCTAAAATACTGTGTTTGTGTTTAATCAGGAAAGTGGTAATAGGTTTGCTGTGTATGGGAACAGGTCCAGCAGCACCCATTACACTGGCACCAGGCTCTGTTTAAGAGACTAAAAGATATCATCTTTCTCTCAATCGATTGTGCCAGATCCACAAAAGAAAAGGGATCCATAGGAAAAAACTCTGTAGCAGTGTTTAAATAAATGTTTGTTATTTAGTCCACAACAAAGTCTTCATTCCTTTTTTGATTTAGTGTGTCTTTGATTAGCATTTATTCTTTTTAGAGGTTTCAGACAAAAATGGCTGATCGACTGAAGTGCAGTCTGATCCCAGTATTCAGTTTATGGCTCTATTATCTCCATTCATAATGCTTTCTGTCACTAAATTATCCTGGTGAGGCAGTCATTCACATTCCATCAGCTCTGAGAAAACATTTAAGTAAGAAAAGTCTTGCTAGTATTAGCATGGACGAGTGTGCATGTGTTCCAGCCCTTACGTTAGCATTTCTTTTGACTCACCCTTGTATAATTACCATAATAGGGTCTGAGTTAGGGCAGTACATGACCTCAATTGAAATAAAGTGCATGATAAATTGAAAATTTTCAATCAACTAGAAAAAACTTAACTGCATTGGTTCATAATACATAAACACCCATACATACACCATTACAACAGTGAATTACTTTTATGTTTACAATGCTTCATTCTGCTGCTTAGGTTTTCCATGTCATGATACTTAGTAGATAAGCCTTCCTATAAGCATCCTGTGCCAGCTTGGATAGCGTCTTCAGCGTTTGTACAATTGAAAGAGGATCCTGGTGCAAGGTATTGTGTTAGGTTAGCTTGGAACAGGATACATTCCCAACACTACACTACATTACAACAGATAACATTCTATAAGACTACTACATTCTTAATAACATTTAAGGTTCACAAGGAAACTTTTAATAAAATACATGACAAATTAAATAAATTACTAGTGCAAACAAAAAAGTCCAGGGGGTGGAGCTGGACCTGATCAAACTGCTCCTATAAGCCTAACCTATGAGAGACGCTGTGCAACACAGAGCAACAAACGCACTTATCCAGCATGAATCACACTGAGTTGTCTTCACCCTCAGGTCCAACTCCACCTCCTGGACTTTGGTTCTGCAGCTAGGGGTACCTGGTGCAAATACTAGTTACATATATAACAATGGTTCTATAAAAATCTATGGTAGATTTTAGACCATTGTGCTAGACAGCACTCTCCACCACCATTACACTAATTAAGGGAATATATTTTGGAAGAATAGTGCTCTAACATTCCAGTTCAGTTCTAGAGTATCGTAGAATCTCTGCCAAGGAACCTTGTAGCTGTTCTGGTGGATCGTGCTTTACTATGAGTACTTGTGTGGTGTTTTTTTCCCTTTAAATTGTTACCTGTCTGTACATAATTAGCATTCTATTTCACCCCTCCTAACGACCAGGGACAGCTGGATAGCACAGGCCAACAATGTCATGAGGACTCATTCTAGGACTGCCTTATAAGCTGCTTAGAGATGGGTGATGGGATGGGCGATGTTAACCTTTTAAATTGTTTAGAGGGTGCATGGTGGTGTCCAGATAGTGTCAGCTTAGATTTCCTGGAGTGGAGTGGTTGAGCTCCTCGAAGAGTGGCATGTCACAGTAGGGACTCCAGTTCACCTATGGGCTAAGCTGATGTTGACCTCTACTTTCCTGTTGACCCAGGACCATCTCAGGTGTAGTGCTGGGCCCAGGTTATTTTTGTTGCAGGACCCAAGCCTGTGTTTGGTGTGCTCATGGGTATAAACTACAGAACCAAACATAACCAGCATATGAATTGCAGCATAGCAAATTAACATATCTCAAAGCTTCAAACTGCTGTATCTATCTACCAAAATCACACCTCGAATTTGTCAGTGTCATAAGATTTTCTTTTTGGAAATGTCTTATAGTGTCCTTGAAGAAGTAAAAAGAGCACTTGTTTTATTTGTCATCTGGTATTTTTCTGCAAACACTGCATCTTAGATCACTATACGACCTTGATGGAATGTCAAAGGCAAGCGTGTGCACATGTGCAAGGGTGCATTCAGGTGTTATTCACAACCCCGGTAGATAGGAACAGTGAAATAGAACTAACTTTACAAAGTATTAACCTCAGCTGGATGTGCTGGACTACGGTTTACCCTAACCATCAGCAGTTACAGGTATGAGGCAAATCAGTAAATACTGAACTGTGGTTGTAGTAAATTACTCTGCCACAAGCATGACTAATTTATTCCATTTTCCCAAATGTAAAATCACAACCTTTGCAGTGCAACCTTTGCGATGCATCTACTAAATGACCTTTTAAAGCAGTAAACATACCAGTACATTACACACACAGAGAGACAAATGATACATTTGTCATGTCCTGCTGGCTATACAGTGGTTTTCCAGAGCAGGGCCATAGCAGATGTCATCACAGAAAGGTTAAAGCTCCATTTCATTTTGGATAGGGTTGTAGAACTAACTGGAGAACAAGAAAGATCAGTTGTCCAATAGTTCATGGTTGAAGTCTTTTTATATGGCATCTTTACACTTTGGTAGACACGGTAGAAAGACACAAGGTCTTTATCTCTGAATCAGTGCATGGCAATTTCACACCAGGGGTGTTTCTAGAGTTTTAAGGTATGAGGGACTCCAGAGGCATCACTTGATTTGTTTTCAAGCTGTCTAAAATGCCCTAAAATGTTCTCAGATTGGTGTCTTCCTGGTTTAATCATGGCAAACCCTTACCAGTGAATATCAGCATTAGCTGACATCTAAGAACAACAGAGAGGTCACTGGGTTTCTCCTCTCCCTATGCTGGTTTCTGTGAGACTGACATTACTAAAGGTACATTAAGCAATTTATTTTCTATAAGGCTGAAACAGCACAACTGCATACATATTATCTGAAAAATTCTTGTTCTTCTTTCCATAGGCCACATAACAAACATAATCCTAATAATCTGGTTTTAAATGTAGACTACATGTGATGAGCTGCTGTCTTGTCTGACTGCTGCTTACTGCTTGACCTGTCTAAAATTAACAAGAAAACAGAAAGATATAAATAAATAAATACATGTTTACAAAGTAAGGAAAGTTTTATTTGTTTATTTGGCATGAAGAACCTTAAATTTAATTTAGGATTGTATGTATTCATTATATTTTATCTAAACATTGCTAAAATTAATAATAATAATAATGAATAATTCTCTAAGGCATAGGTTCCCAATGTGGGGTCACTTGATTTACAAATGGATAATTGTTTCATTCAATTATTTTACAAACTGATATCAAAGATGGATTCTGTGTGCTAATATTTTGAAATACTGTGGGTCACATTCAGACAAGATACATTTAAATTAATGGATCAATGTTCTGCTTTGTACTTTTACACCTGAATATGTAATTAATACTGTTAAAAATGTTAAATTGGAGTTTCTTCAGGCCTTCTATCCCTAGCTTTCATATGAAATGCCACCCTTCACATTTTCCTCAATGGCTAATCATGGCTAACTACAATGAATGTAAGCTGTTGAACAGAAATGGTATACCTTGGTATACTTCTGAATTTTACAAATGCTAACTAGCCTTGCCTACTTTACACTGACCTACCATACTAGCTGGAAGAGCAATGCTATCAGTCTATGAGGTATGTAGTCTGGTATTTAGTGGATGTGAAATCATACAGCAACAGTACAGTGAGGCTGTGAGGACAGAAAACAGATCAGAACAACACAACATTCCCATAAGACGGTCTGAGAGCACTTCTTTCCACCTCAGTGTGCACATGAATCTGCTCTACTCTACAGTGTCTCATCTCAAAACACAGAGGTTAAAATCTGATCAATGTAATAAACACATTCTCTGGCCTGGGGACTAGGAATAATGAGGAGGTGGTGTCATCTAAAAGCTACTGCAGCTCTTTATAATGGTTATAACATGGTGCGTGAGATCCACAGCTTTCAGACACTTTGTAAGTGCACGCGATTCATTTTGTAACCGTGCAGGCTAGCCAAGAAAGACCATGTGACGCCAGCACATCATCTCTCCCATGGTTCATTGTCATATTACCATTGCTAACATGATAATATGCTTCAATGACATCGGAGGTCTCCTTGATTGTGTTACAGACAGGTAAACCTTAGTGTTCAGATGAGTACAGGAGCAATCATCAGGCCAGAAATCCACACAAAATACACAACATACATTCAGAAGAATCTGAGAGATTGAGAAAAGAGTCTGTTTTCAAAGGAAGATTAAAGATCCACCACTTCACTAAACACTTCAACTTCAACAACTCCAGAAAAATAGCCTCTACTCACTGCTGTACTAGTGTCTTGTTGTACAACAGTGCTTTAACTTAATGATATTCTTAAACCCTTTTTTATCTGACCATCATGGGAATATTTTTATGGTGAATATAAATCACTTCTGTAAGTGACTCTGGATGAGGATGGAAGCTAAATGTTGTAAATGTGAAGGTAAATGATGAACAGGCAGTCATCCAAGCAGAATATGTGGCCATGCTTGGGTCTCCAAGTCCTGTAGTGTTTGGCACCTACTCAGTAGGATAATGACAAAATCAATGCAATAACAGACACTGAAAGACAGAGACAGTTGTACAGTATTTTAATTCCTTTCCTAATAGATGGAAGGCTAGTGCCTCATATAACACACTATCATTTATTTAATACACAAATTATTTGGCTACTGCCTTTGCATGAACCTCTTGCTCTAATTTTAATACCAAAGATAATACGCAAATAGTAAAACTGGATTTAGGGCATTATTCGGATTTACATTATTCATTTACCACTGTATTCCTGTGGTAAATGAAGTATTATAATCCTTTCTTGTTTGGTGAATGCATATGCGAATGAATAAGCATGACCTCAGAATTCACATTGCTAAAATTGTGAAAAGTGTATTCTTTTACTACACAATACAGTCTCATTATCCACTTTTAATTACTGTTTCAATTGCCTTAAATTGAGTTTTCTTAAAAAAAAAAAAAGTGTTACCATGGCAACAGGGGAACTCCACAAGACTTGGATGCTCAGCCTCAGAGAGAAGTAATTTCATTTTCTTTAGCTCTCTTAAATCCTATATTATTAGGCGAAAGCTCTGGGGAATCATAGATGGAGCTAACTTTGCTCCCTGTGTTAGCATACAGTCAAGCTGGATATTACTCATTTACGTTTTGTTTGCAGTTCTTTGGTCTGTAATGTCCTAACATCATAGTTCCCTGATGCAGTTCTTACACTACTGCAAGGTCTGTATAATATGGGATTCAAATAGATGAAATATGGTATGTGATAAAATATAACGTTCCCCAAAACAGGATCATTTCTTACTGAAGATTTTTGTTTATGAGAACTCCAGGTTGGTTTCTCGTTGTTTAGTTCTAATATACTGTGTGTACTGGATGCTTCCAAAGATAGACACATTCAACTATTTGTACATAGACGACATTATAATCAGTTCAGACATGACTTACATATGACAACTTATTGTTCTCTTCTTCTTTTTGCTCCTATGTGCAGACAGAAGAGGTTATAGGAGGAATGCTAACTGGGGAAGTCTGTTTTATGGGGCATGTTTTGCAAGTTGGACCAAGACAGATAGTATCTATTAAATTTTTAATGCAGAATTTACTGTTTTACTTTTATTAAAAATACTTAATTGTTGTAGACAATAATGAGTATATAATAACTCAAATGAGCAAGGTTAATTTTTTCATACATTTTAAGTTTTCTTGCAGTACCAAACACTCTTATTAATATGACCAACCATAAAAAAATAATAAATGCAAAAAAAAAAAAAAAAAATCAAAAGAGCCCAAATACAGCACAAAGAGAATGGTTGCAATAATCTTTCTGTGTGTTCAGACATCAGCTGTACTTTCAGATGTTTTGTGTTTCAGTGCAGAGCAGGAACCAAGGCACAAGTTGCTTCTCCTGTGTAAACACAGCAGGGGAATCAATAAGGTGTTCACCCCCTGCTGATGTCAGAAAAGCCTCCAATATGAAATGGTCTCAGTGCACCCTAGTGGTATAACATACACATTATAATATAATTTACACTTAGGACTGAGGTAGTCATTAACTTAAAACATTAAACCACATCAAACATAAATATTGCTTGAGTGAGTAGTGTAAGTATCATTACACTGTTGCCTATTTTAATTCAGGCAGTAATGACTTACAGAAAACACCACATTCCATTCTTTTGCAGTGACAAGAGCAGGCAGAGTAAGGTACAGGAGGAATGTTGGTTCTAGAGGTGTCTATTACAGGACCTGTTCCTAACACCTTTGAATATTTTATGAATGGCTTCTGGTATGGCATGAGTGCACACGTGGCTTTACTGTTAATGAAATGCAGGCAGTGTTGGTGCACTGAAGCAATCCACATGGACACAGCCCATTACTCACCTACTGCAAAAGTAGGTCACAAACAGAGGAACAGATGCCCATATGGTAGCTGAGATAGCCCTTGACCGCCATTGACGTGTTAATAGTCCGCATGATGAGGTGGATTCACCTGATTTACCCCATGAAGCCAACAGGATTATTGTTTTAAATCTGTGGGGTTCATATTTCATAGTTTGCGTGCTCCTCATATGATTCTGGGAGGAGAAGCAGTTCTCAAGGTTGTCAGGTTCAGTAATCTACTGTTACACCTCAAAGCATCATCAAGACACTTAAGATGCCCATAAAAACACACACAGAGATACACATGGGGGAAAAAATAATTAAGAAAAAGTACCACAGATCTTTCAGTTGATGTACAGTGCCCTTTCACGCACAGTCTTTCTTTATATTCATCCCTGCTGTGTTCCTTACAGCGAGTGACGAATAATTCAGTGACAGGGGCTTCTTTTATGCACGCACTCACTCAAACACAGCACTAAATGTGCAGTTCAGGTGAACAAGTCAAAGACAAATCTCCTCTAACCACTCATCTGGAGTGCAACTGCACATGTAAATATTCACTATGGATTCTGCATAGACTCCCTGTCTCAAGTACACTAATGAGAACTCTGTAGGTATAGGGGCGGAGGAGCTGCTGTTAATGAAGTGTCTCCCTCTATCTTTGCTGAGGTGATATTTAACTGCCTGATGACCTGCCACAGGTAATTATATAACTTGAACAGCATTAAGTGCCCCACAGAATGGGTTAAATAAGGAGACACATCAACAGAAACAGGGAAATTAGACTAATCCATTTTACATAATTCAACAAATGGCCATGAATGAGATTGAGGTCAGTCCTTTGTAGATAATTTAATTCCCACATGTTCCAGTATGCTGTGAATACACAGCGAGAGAGGCAGAGGTTGCTGGGAATTCAGCCTGTAAGTGTTGGTGGAAGCACGGGACAATAAGAGCAAGCCTGTCACTTCGATACATCTTTCACTGCCAGATTCAATGTTTGGTATAGTTAGAGAGGTCTGAAAACCATTTGAGACTTGGATTGACAGCTCTTTGTCTGTTGCTGTCTCCCTCTATTTTAGCTGTCTGTGGGGTTAGTGTTAGCAGGCTGATGATGTGTCTGGAGGTAATAGATTAAGCCAGAGATGAAGAAGGAGGATGGATTCTTGTAAGAGAATGACAGAAGCTGAAATGATCTCAGGTACAAAATACCAGACAAACAGAATTTTAATGCAGTTCGTTGAAAACTGAAAGAACAATATTCTAACTCTTATTCTGCATCCGCGAAGATGCAGATAGAACATCACCAAACTGGAAGCTACACCATCATCTCTTGAGGATGGAAGGATGCCAAAAAAATATGTCAATCAATTGTACTGTTGCATACACCATGGTGTGCAGTATGTAGTGTCAACACCTGACAGTTTCAGAATCCGGAGCCCTTGTGCCCTTAGACAAATGGGTCACTACAAATCAATCAGATCAGTTACTCTGACTTATCACCTTTATAGTATGATGAATCATTTCTATCCTGATGGGAGTGGGATCTTCCACGATAACAGTGCCAAGAAGTCACAAAATTGTCACTCACTGAATGGTTTGATGGGTATGGATAGTCATGGTCACCAGATTTCAGCCTTTTGAACACTTACGGGAGATTTTGGAGCGACATGTTAGCCACCATTATCAAAACACCAGAGGAAATATCTTGAAAAATAGTGTTCATCTCTTCAGTGCTCTTCAGTATTTCCAAAGACTTGTAAAAGATATGCAAAGGTATACTGAAGCTGTTCTGACAACTTGTGGTTGCCAAAAACCTTAATAATACACTTTATGTTGACCTCTGCTTCAATTTGTCATCCGTCTATAGATCTATATCTGGATTTCTGTAAAGCTAATTGTGTCAATTGTGTGTATATTATTAAAAGTGCTATCCAAATGAAATTTAATGGCATCACTACAGGCGAAGCAGCAGGTATATCATGTTACAGTAATGTTTCACATGATCCCTGTTGTATGTTTTGTTTTGTTTTATGATTCATCACTGTGTATACACATTTGTAAACATGCACACAGCATAGTCAGTTACTATTTTCTGCCATCATTTCACTTGGCGTCAACTGCCTCCTCACACATACTTGCTTTTCATCAAAACAGAATCTTATCATTAGTTGGGCTTCAGTGCCATCTTCTGGTAGCAGGGCTTCTGTATATACTCATATTAACAGCACTTTCCATTCAGTCATTAATTAATCAAGAACATTATAATGTAAGTAAATCATGAAAGATTTATCACCAAAGCTAATGACTGATAATCAAAGATGAAACCATTTTTTTTGCTATGCATTATAACATTGGTCTGTGATGAGTAAGACATTAAAGCTTGTCCTTTTTTCACTTTGTTGAGCTCCCTAATTTCATTTAATGAAGCTAAAATCCATAGATGTGGAATCAAACCTGAATAATGGATGTCAGTAAAAGTTCAGTATGTCTATGTAACTATGTAATTTAAGCCAGAGGTAAGATTTTGAAATTTGAATCTGAATTTGACAGGTTGTAATGTTCACACACAGCTGCCAGAGGCTTAACTCCATTCTGTAGTCTCTCTCTCTCACATAGACTCATTGATTAGACAGCAGTAGTGGCTGGGAATGCAGAAGACTCTCGACCTAGTGCAATCCACAAAATCAAAAACGAACCATGCTCAGTTATTAACTCTAAAGAGGGTGTTATACACCTCTAAAGACGAGAATAGCATACATAAAAAATCAGACAATCCAAGCAGTGGGACAGTTCTAGTTCATGCAACACTAAAATTACATTACTCCTGATAGATTTTATGTGTATCCGGTTGAGGGCCCCCTGGTGGCACTTTAGGAAAGAGGAACAACCCCCCCCCCCCACCTCTCTGCTTACTTACTGACAAGGAGTTATCCAGCTACCATGGCAACTGAACCAAAGGCTTTATCTTATAGTTGATGTTTCTCTCTATGCTATGTTCCATCATTTTAAGAGCTCTTAAAGGCATCCCATTATGCTATAATTGTGTGACAGCTATTAACATGCCCTCAGTGTCATCCAACATTGTTGCGGAGGCTTTTAAAGAAGGGCACAGTCAACAAGCTGTCTGTACTTGAGGGAATTCAGGCACCACAAATGTGTTTTCAGTTGGCAGAATATTGCACTAAGAGAGCTGTTTAGTGCTCTGCATAATGATTAAAGCACTGATTTTAAAGTGTCTAGTATGCCTAGGTAGCCAGCTTTAGCGAATGGGTGTAATGTCAACTAAAAAGACTTTTTGTAAGTATGTACACAAAAGTAGGTTGTGAAATATAGGGAAATATGGACTGTCTCATTGTTGTGTTAACATTATAGTCAATGATTTTAACAGTGAAGTAAACAAAAGCTAGAAGTTTTGAAAGTCAAAACATAAAAATACAGCCTCCTTTCAGTATTTACTCTAAAGTCATGACCCCAGGACACATGTGGACACTCTGCCTATGCTAGAACACCTACATGTTAGTGCAGGCTTTCTGAATTGACAGGTAACATGGTTGAGAGATGAGTACACACACTTCATTTTGTCCTAGTTGTAAGGATGTTGCTGGTCATTTGTTATTTCTTCACGTTTACAGAGTCTAAATTGCCACAGACACTAGTTTTTTTTTTTTTTGTTTTGTTTTTTTAACCTCGAAGCAAATATTTTACTATCTGTTGATGGAATGTAAGGCGAATATTATAGAAAGTATTCTGACACAAAAATAATTAATTAAACTCACTTCTAAACCTACTCTTGATACCCACTTAGAATAAATTAATCTCACTTTAAGATGTTCAAGGGCAAATGAGAAAAGCATGATGTCTCATTTTTATACTGACAGAAGGTTTTTCTTGAGATGCTTGGACGAGGTTGAGTTTATATTATGTCCAAGACCTTTGCAAACCTACACTAGAAGGAATCATAACTGTTTATAATAGATCTCTCAAAAAGTGGTAAATGAGTAAGACACAAGTTATTATTATTTTGAGATTAACTTTAGATAAAATACAGAAGAATTAAACCTAATGATTTCTAACAGTTTCAATTTCAAATAGTGCCTACGAGAAGTAAATGAGCATAAGATGAGATTTTTCAGTCACTCACTCAGTCACACCTAGGGACAATTTATCATAGCCATCTACCTATTAGTCCCACAGACACAGGGAGAACATGAAATACTCACAGACAGGAGCCCAAGCTCAGGATCAAACTGGATCCCTAGAGCTGAGGTAACAATGTGTGTCATTGTGCCACCCAGGAGAACTTATTTAGAAAATTTATTTTCCTTGGGTATTGATCAATAGTATTACTTGTATTTTAGGATATTTTGAATGAATTTTCAACTCTGAGAGATATTGGCAGAGGAGTGACAGCACACAGATATTGATTCATGCCCTACAGGAAGTGATTTATATTTCCTATATTCATAGGTCTGGAGGTGTCAAAGCAAAGTATGAGATCAACACTCTGGCCCAAATATTCATGTATGCTTTATGAAAATATACAGTATTTAATGTCTTTATCTGTCTGTTTATACATGTTGGTCATGGAAACATTGTATATTCTGTCTGTGGCTTTATAAAGTAAAAGCTCTCTTTTTACAGGTGAAAGATTGTGAAAAATTTCACAAGCTTCTCTGTTTCACATTATGAAGAAAACAAACAGGGCTACAGAAAGCATTGGAGCTTCCACACTCAGCTCCTCAACCTCACAGCTCTGAGAGCAGTGTGGGGATTTAGAAGAAATGTCAACAAAGTTAGATGCATGGAGTCACAATAAATCCATCGCATAAGTGTTCAAGCAAATGGTGTGTAAGTGTGAGTGTGTGTTAGAGCTGCTACTGCTGTTTTTCTACTGTGCATTACAATTTTATCCACAGCTCAGTCTTCCTGACCCCTTTGCTAAATCTGTCTCTCACATTGCTGCTTAGTCTTTCTCGCATCCTGAGGTTTGCACATGTCTAACATTATATAATTCATTATCAAGGTTTTGTTTTCTTTTTCTTTCTATTCCCCTTTTACATCACTAACTGCATATCAATATTTAACTGCCAGAGAGCATCTGTGTATTCAGACAGTTAAGCACAGCTCAATGGGCATGACCTCAAGCACATTATTCTGGAAGGTGGTTTGCTTTCGTTTGGATCCTGGCTTACCGGAGCTATTTTCGTCAGCTCATGTCAGCGTCAGTGTCCTTGAAGGTGGTATAACAGTACAGTGTTGGGTAAAGTCTTAACCATGAACCCCTTTTATAGGCATCTTAAGAAGCAGCTGCCTGCCAGTCAATTCTTCAGACTGAGACAAAACCTCACTAGCTTGAATCAAAGGCTCAGTGAAATTTATAATAGAATCTTCTAGGGTTTTTTTCTCAGTCTCTTGAGCCTGTTGAAATAGAGAAACAGAAGTCTGATTGATTCAGCTATATCTGCGGTGATTCCGGTGCTCTGAGACAGCCTGTGAGTGGGCAGCAGAGCTGAATGTTCCTCAGTGCGTTTGTAGCTAAGACCTGACTCTGCTGGCACATTTTGCCTGCATTTCCGTTCATTAGAGACTCAGCAGGGAGTGTAGCAGGTTGGTGAGGACGGCATGCAAGGCGCAGCCATCAGGAATGTCCCACACTGGCACTCTCAGGCTGCAAGCTGTTCCTGTTCAAATTGCTGTGAGCGTTTGTGTGTGTGCGTGCGTGTTTGTGTGTGTGTGTCCATGTGCATCCGCCTCTTTGTGCATTCTGTCCCTCTGAGCTCATTCTGCCAGCTGCTCATGACAGTATCATTCCAGTTCATAGTTTTACTCTGTCACTCATCTAGTGTTGCATTTGACAGTCATCACTCATATAGGTAATCCAAGATAGCCATTCTAGCCAGGGAGTACAAATCAATATTCATTCTCATCCTCCTTTCTCCTTTTTAGCAATCCAGTGTCCCACACCATTTGTCTGATCAAGTTAATGGACTCTTCAGCTTTGAACAATACTGTAGAGAACTGAGGAAACATGAGAGCCCTTATTCAGTGCGAATATGTCTGTGTGCTGCATGCTCCTATCTTTAGCTAGCAAAGGACCAGAAAACGTGGTGAGGGTTCAGCCCGTTGCCATGGAGACTTTTGTACCTGCCTGAGGCTGCTGAATGATGGCATGAATGATGGGAAAAAGAGCGGGGGAGTACCCAGCTAAGAGAACACACTGTGAAACATTATATCCACCATAAAAAGGGCATTTTACATATCTATATGCATATACCTATAATAAATAACTGTTAAACGTCAACCAGAAGTAGTGCAATAAGAGTGTATTGTTTTAGGAACCAGATTATACAACATTACTGCATTCTGAACCCACATTTCTTGGAGTCGTTCAGTGTGGTTTGATGAATCTGATCCCTTAGGTAATAAGTAATCTCAAGCAGAGGATGAGGCAATAATATTTTGATGAGTACTGTGCTTTGGATCAGTCATTTTACACATCTAAAATGCTCTTTGGTGAATATAATAAGCTGCATGATATTTTTAATAACTCTGTTTTGAGCTATAGCGCAACTGTGGTTATGAAAATAAGCATAATGCAGCACAGAGGTCTCTGATGCAGCCTCAGTACAACTGTGCAGGCGAAACTAATGAGACATCTCGAATCCAAACCACTGTCCTTTGCGGTTAATTTTAGGAAAGGTTACTTAGATAATTGTGTGACTGTTTATTGGATGATTGACAGTCGATGAACAAGACCTGCATATTGGGAGGTATCAGTGTGTCTGTTTGTCTGTTGTTTGGCAGTATTATACTCACATATGGTCTGGCAGCCCAGTTCTGTCAGGCTCAGGAGGAGCTTGGAGAGCGGGAGAGAGAAAAGAGAGAGAGAAGAGAGAGAGAAGAGAGGGGAGTGAGAGAGAATTAACCAACAGAAGAGAAGAAAGTGGCTGTATGTAAGTGGGGGAGCGTGGGGGCAGTCTGCCAGAGAGTGATAACCCCAGCTTAACTCTCAGCCTACATTACCTGCACTTCTACACACTCATTAGTACACACGCATGCGCACACACTCAGCCAAGATGGACTGTAGTCTGAGCAGAGCAAAGTGACTTCCCTCCAGTTTGTGCTCACCAAAGATCTGATAGCAGCCACAAATTATTGGTAAGTCTATGCTTCTCTTTCCTTGTACTGATATTATCACGTTTAGTGTATATGCTTTATCTTTTTTAACTGTCTGCCTATTAAACTAGTTCTTTCTGATTAAGGTTAATATGTGTTCTATACAGTGTTGGTTGAAAGAAAAAGTATAATTACTGGCAGAGATGGCACTGTTTTGCTCTGAGCATGTTGTCTTTGATTCAGTAATCTTATAATTCCTTTAGGATTGGCGTGTTTCCATGCTTGCCAACTGTCCCTGTGGGGGATCTTTAATGCCTGTATAATAAGATTTAAAAGGGTCTGACTTTTGGTAACACATTACTGTCATCTCTGATAGTCTCAAGAGGCTTACAGAGTCACAGTGACGGCAGCACTGTGTTTGGGGAGATCCCCCTACTCATCCCTCATAACTCATAGCAGCTCCATGTACAAACATATAATTATAAGATTTAATTCTAATATAATGATCAATGAATGGCAATATTAGCCATTTTATACACACACATATATATATATATATATATATATATATATATATATATATATAAATACACACACACATCGATTCATGTCATATATCTATTTTCCACATCCCATATTGAAAAGCAGTTATCATCTGGGATTAGCCTGTTAAACCATTAGCAAAAAAGATTAAGGACTGAAGATTACTGTCTCTTTCTGCACTCACTCTGTTAGCTAGGATAGCTGAGCAGAAACAAATGGAGCTAACTCTTTGCCATGGGAACAGATTGGCTGCTTTGTGTCATACAAGATTGTGCATCTGCCACATTAGGCAAAGTGTAGATACAATCCTGTTTGCTGTGATTACAGAAGGATTAAGATTTAGTCTGAATTGATTGTGTTCTGTGAATATTAAGTGTTTAGTGTATAATTAGAACCGCATACAAAGAGAGAATGTTAGATTGTTCAGACCAGCTACTGACCCTAATCTGTCAACAATGCAGCATGATGTAAATGTTGTTTTAAGTGAGCTTGTAGTGACTTGTAGTGTTTTCTTTGTTCTTTTACATTTTAGTTTAAATAGCAGTGTCACTTGCTGACAGGCATGAGGAGCGCACAGGATAATGGCTATGTTCCATTGCTCAGCACAGCTGGAAGGAAAAGCTATTTTCAGTTGCCGGCAGTTCCACTGACAGCTTAGGCCTTCCTGACATAACCTTCTGTAGCCTGTCCTGACAGTGGCTGTCTTATCCTACACCACCATGTATCTGATAGGGTACTGTTATGGAGTAATGGGAAAAGCCCATAAGGGAGACACTTACTGTTGCCTTATATGTCTGTGTAATGGATCCCCATATCTACTATATGTGCTGTTACTTCTGCTACCTAGAAAGTACAAATAACCTCTATCTGTCAGAGCAGGAAAAAAAAGCATCTGGGGGAAAAAAATATTTTCTGATACAAAGGGTCCAGGCATCCTATAACTGAGATGAGATTTACACTGCTTATATATAGAGAGTATTTGTTGTAGTTAAAAGTCTTGCCCAACTTGCTAAAACAATGGAGTTGCTTCACCTTATAAGACTAAAAATCACAGTCCTGAAATCAAATCTACAGATAATTATGTTTGCTACTGTGGCTTATATGTATTTGGGGGATTTTTTAGTTATTAAACTTAGAGAGAATATAGGCAAAAGGCTCTATTTTTGTGCAGGAACAAGTGTAATTTCTATTGCCATAATTCTATTGGACATAAGCTTTTTGTTTCTGTTTGTGCTCAGGTGCCATTTTGTTGCTCTGAAATTGAAGCATCTGTGCTGATATGGGTGAAGCAGTACAAGTTCAAAATGCAAGTGACCACCTGTCAGTGTCTCATCTAATTGTCCACACAATGTTATATTTTTCATTGTGACTTCCAAACGAAGGCTTTTTGTGGATGTGAGCTATTTATGTCAGCCCACAGCAAACTAAATAGGCTATGTAATCCAAATACTAAATACAAAAGCTAAATACAACTAACTGAATGATTTTATTCATAAAGAACAATAAACACCTTTTTGTTGTTTGCAAATCAGATAGATGAAGCGTAGTTATGGAGAAAACACCATATAATTAATAAACCAATTAAATGTCTAGGAAATTGAATTAACAGCCTAAACAAATTGCTGAAATTAATGTCAGGATGGGGATGAGGAATTAGATCGCCATGTCGTAGGGTTCACAAAAGTTCACAAGAATAAAACATATATGATGCAAGTTACTATGTCAGTCAGCTGGAAAAAATATCAAGATGAAAACTATAAGTGAAATCTAATCATAGATCATTCTGAAAATGTCACTGTGCTGCACTATGTACACTCAGTTCATAAAGACCCCCTCCAGCAGCCTTTTTCCACTGGACACCCAGACATTATCCCTGGTGAGGGAGCTCACCCATAGAAAGACTATTTTTACAGCTTAAATACTCCACAGACAAAACGAGTGAGTCCATTAATTCCTGATTACGGCTTTTACGACTTTGTAAAACTCATTGTGTTCTTTGACAAAACCTGATGGCAGAAAGTCTCATTGTTTTTAAGCAGCGGAGTGCTGAAAAGAAGTTAAAAGTCACTGAAGCATGATAACTTGTGTCTCTTAAAAGCTCATTTAAACCTGACGTGTGGAAAGCCACATCATATATATATATATATTTTTAAAAACTTATACTTAAACATATACAAATTTAACAAAAACACACATTTCACAATTTTTGGTACCCCTAGAAACTCTTGTGCACAAATGTAACTAAGACATGTTCCTGTTTATGTTTTACATTTTTTAGGGACATAGTTTACAACAAAAAAAAATATTTTTTTTTAAGATGGACTGTTTAGAAACACTTAACCAGTCATCCACAACTTCCTGTTCCAGTGGGGTGGAATATGAGGTTACACAGAGGCCAAATATCCTTACTCATCAACATGGGGAAGATTAGGGATACACCAGTGAAATGATGTAAAATATGTTGATCATCATAAATCAGGCAATGACTATTAAAAAACAGCTACACACATAAAAATGCCATATCTACTATTAGGGCATTAATTAAGAAGTTTAAATGACCAGAGCTGTAATGAACCTGACCTGCGTGGAAGAGGATGAAAGTGTATTTTCCCACAGGCACAGTGAGGAGGATGGTTAGAGAGGCAAAAATTTCTCCAAGGACCATGTTTGGAGATTTGCAGAAGATGGTAGCATTATGGGTCCCAGTGCTCCAAATGTACAATTTGACACCACCTCCATGCCAACAAATTGTTTGGAAGCTATGCCAAAAGAAAGTCTTGTCTTTGATCCACACTCAAACATAAGTGTCTGGAGTTCACTAGATGCTCCTGGAACCAGGTTCTATGGTCAGATGAGACTCAAGGTGGGTTTAGTGTAAAAAAAAAAAAAAAAAAAAAAAAAAAGCAGGATGGGTAATACAGAAAAAAAAATCCCCACTGTTTGTATGATAGTGTTGTTGTGGGCCTGTTTTTTCTCCAAGGGGTAACCTTGTTAGGATTTATGATGTCACAGATGTCATTAAGTAGAGATTTAAGAATCTGGCTACACCTGGGTCCTGGTTGGATCTTCTAGCAGGACAAACACCAAAACATATTCATGATCAAATCAACATAAAAATGCTTCAATGACAACAGAATCAAGCTTGTGGAATTGAATAGGCTCCGCTCGGCTGGTTGAGCTAATGTCACGCTCCTCACCTCCCGTCGACACCCAGTGTTTTGTAAACTATGTTAGAAACAGAACATTACTTTTGTTTATAGTCCAGCATTATTACAGTAACATATAATGAGAGGAATTGATTTGATTCGATATCATAGCAGCACACCTAACCACACCTCTTTTTAATGTATACAGGAGAACCCAACCCTTTTTACAACTACGCTGCACTGCATCATGTCACCACCTGCACCAGTCATCATCAAAATACACAGAATACACAATATATTATTTTTGCATTCGCACCATGAATCAAAGATAGGTGTCAGAGAGTTATGTGCTAATTGTGCTCTTATTTATTCTGTTGGTTGTGAATAGTGGAAGCATTTTTGGTTTTAAAAATGCAAAATAATACAAAATAATACAATATAAAAGTCAAGTAAGTGCCTTTGTTAAGTAAAGTAGCTGTTATGAAGTGTAATACAATTCTGGATTGGCCTACATCTGGTTTACTCAAAATCTACTAAAATATCAGTTTTTAGATTTAAAATAATAGGATACCATGTAAGTTATATTACATAAAGGGTGCTCAATATACAAAGTTATATTCAGAAACCTAAGCATTCACATTACCCCAGAAAATGTCCGGAAACCAGCTGCTCTAATATTTTAGGTAGGCTTAATGAAAAAGTGTATGTTATAAAAAAGAGAGAGAGTACATTTTGAAGTGGAATAATTTCTAAAGCTGTTTGTTCATTATATAAATATATGTTCATGTAATGAGCCATCTCTAATTCGAAGGAAATTACTATTGTGTGAGAACTTTAACATTTATTTACACAGTTTTTAACAAGGCTCACTAAGCTAACACTAAACTACTGTATTATGGCAATACAGAATGAACTGGAAGACACACTTACAGTGGTTAAGACAACAGTGCTCCAAATATCTCAACATACAAGTGAAGAAACACAAGTAATTATAAAATTGTCTCTCTTGAGACAGAAATAGCAGAATTAATGTCAGTTAATGCTATTACAGCATATATTGCAGTCAGTACATCAACATAATGTTCTGAGGTAAGTAGCTCTATGGATAGCAGTCTAGCTAGCAAGTGATTGCTCTACATGTAACTTTAACACTTCAAAAGAAAACATTAAAAAAAAGCCACAGTTAAAAACTAATTAAAAAGTCTTTTAAAAAACCATCCAAATTGAAAAATTATATATTAAAATCTGAATTCTGAAGTGCTAGTAAAATTGACTAGAAAACTACAATATTAGCTAGTTGTTTAGCTAGCTAGCTAGTTAACTTTACTTCATCTGAACATTCATACCCCATCAAACATAAATTAAAGTCTTTATTTTGTATTTTATATGTTAAAATAAGACTAACACTATGAATAAGTAGCTTAATTAAATAACTAATAATATGTTCAACCTGTGCTACCTCTCCCCCCTTAGAGACTGTATAGTGTACTACTGTTTTTTTGCTTTAACTGTATTTAACTAAGCAAACCATATTACTTAGTTAGTTCGTGAGGCACAACCATGGGGTCCATGATTTTTAATTTTTTTTTTATTTTGTTACAGTGGTGGAAATCACAACTCACCTTTACCTTATTTTATTTATGACTGAGTTCTTAGTCTTGTAATTATTACCATGTTTTACTGGTCAACTGAATTGAATGAGTTTAATCCAAACCATTATAATTTAAAAAATAACTAAAATTACTAATTAAATTTTTTTTAGTTATTAATAACTTAATAACTAAAAAAAAGTCAGCCTATAAAAATTGTTAACTTGCTCTTAATGTGTTCTGGTGGTGAAACTTTCAGGAATAAAAAGCTCAATGGCTCCAATAAATAAAAAGAATGTTAATGTATGTTTGAATAATGAGCCTAATAGTAGTGGATTATGTTCATGAAATAAATCTCTACTGAGGAGGTATGTGAATTTTATTTTACACTTAAAGGGGTCCCTGGCTCCAAAATGTTGGCCTAACTGACTTTGTGGTGGTGACTTTCACATAATCGGAATGTCACACATACTATATTGCCTTCACCAAAGTACCCTTGGAGAACCATTTTTTTCTTAGTGTACACCACTTACACATATTGTACCTTCCTTCATTTTTTACTTCATGGCGCTACAAAGAGACATGAGACAATTTTCACTTGTTCTTGGTGTGACAAAATATGCTAATGGTAACAGTCTGAGGTGCACTTTCCCTGATGTAATGAACTTTAACTTAAAATAATAATCCCTTGAAAGCATTTTTCACAGGGCCTGGGCAGAAGGATGATTATAAGAATGACTTTTCATTTGAGAATTGTTATATATTATGTATGTTATATATTAATATATATTAAATATACATGTATCCTTGAAACATATGAGTAAATATTATATAAATAATGTTCTGAAAGAAGAGGGAACATACATAAAATTCTATAACCATGGTATGCAAATGTTGGTGTATGCGCTCCTACACATAAAATGCATCAGTCAGATGTATGCAGTGTTTTGAGCCATAGAGATGTGTCATCCACACACTGAATTGTTGCATACTAATCATTCCACCCACCCACCCATCAAAAAAAAAAAAAAAACCCACTCACGTACACATAAACACTGAACACCAACGTAAGTGCAAACTTGTGTATCACTTCATGTAGCCAGTCTCAACAAATTTAGACTCAACTCAGCTGGAGTTCTATAATTCACTGCTGTTACTGAGCACACGTCTGACAGGTGCTTTAAACCAGTTGGAATGCTGGTGTCAAATGGACACTGAACTCAGCCAAGTGGTAGTTTGTTTTCACTACAATGCTGAGAGAGACCCAGACACACGCTTTAACATGCTGTAAATCAACCCTCCTGGTGGAGGATCTAGTATGGATGCTCGACCCTGCTTTTCCTATCCTGTACCTTCAGTAACATTTACAGTAATGTAGTCTGTATGAATGTGTCAACACACAACAGAATATTGTAATTTCAGCATGGGGAACTTATGAGTGCTTATTGGATTCCACTAAAACATGAACGTGTTTGGAAATATTTGATGCAGAAATAACTTTAGGAATCTCTGCTGTATTAATTACCCTGAGGAGTATTGTTTGACATTGAAACCTTATATGACCCTCTTGTACTTGGTGTAAATCAATGTCCTATTTATTTCCCAGTTCTATTATTGACTGGTATTCACAGCATCCATCACTGAGGAGGACTCTTATGCAGGCATGTTTCATAACTGCACATTGTTATTTGAATGCCTTTTTCTGACACTGTAATCATATATCTTGCTTGTCATAGGTTGATCTTTGAGTGACAGAAGTGAGGCTTCACGTCAGCAGACTATTGCTAACATGAACAACATACCCTCTGTCATTCTTCATATCCATCCATCACAAACTGGCCTTGAATACAGCACATGGATGTATATGAGAAATATTTATAGCTCAAATATGTACAGAGCATGTTCTGGAAATGTTACAAAAGGTTAGCAAGGCTTAGAGTATTGGGTTATGTTCTTGGAACAATAATTTCTATGACAGAACTTAAATAAACACGTATTGTACCATGATACAGATTAATGTACTGTATGACATTTTAAGACATTGTTAATGACATTGGCTACTATCTTTACTGATACACTGACATTTATTTGCCTTCTCCTGTTACGGGCATGGAATTTGTTGCCTCTTTATCCCTTATTCATTGGCACCCAGTAAACTGAGATTGACTATGTCACCTCCCAAGTTGAGGTCTTAGTTTTCCAGGCCCTCAGCTCATCAAGCTGGAAAAATCTGACATGTGACATGTCAGAAAAACACCTCATGTCTACTCTTTCAATTTGACAGTGCAATAAATCATCCCTCAGAGAGAGCACTGTTACAGAAAATTCTTGCACCTTTCACCCCCCACCTTTTGCTTCCAAAACCCACAGATTTTCCAGCTTTACCCAAGAAAGTGTGCCCCCCTTTACCAACCATCCACCCACTCATTGTCTAATTTTGGCTTCTTTTCTCTTGCTTTCTGCCTGTACCCCATTCGCTCTCCGGCTATATGCTTCGCTCAGACGTGATTCTTTCTCAGCTCTCTGTCAGTATGGAGGAGGCTGACCTATTGCGGGAGAGACTACAGGCCATCACAGTGAGTATAGTACTAGACTACATTTTCATATTGTTATTGTAAATTTCAATGTATTGTACTGTTACACAATCAGAGTCTAAATTTTTAATATTGTGAAATTTAGGGATACAGGGTTTAATTAGGGTATATCAACTTAACTATTCCATGATTCAAAACTGAAATAAAGGCAAGCCAAATTATGTTTCTGTGGCCAAATTATGTGCAATGTCATACTTGTGATGGCGAAGTGCTTTAATACAATTTGTGTCCTCTGTTTATGTGCAAGATAATGTGTTATGTCAGTCCATATCCCATGAATTCATGGCATAAAATACATCAGTGGATCCTAAATTGCATTAAAATGTGTCAAAATGATACAGATCCCATATTTCAGACCAGTATGTGCCCAAATGATGCTTGGTATTGATTTAGAAAATACTTAGTTTAATTCTTAGCCTTATAGTCCATTTGCTGGATGATATAAATCTAATTGTTCTCGTCATAGCATAAAAATGTCAATTTTTATGGGAGTGGAAAATTAATTTGTGTTTTCTCCATGATTTCTTTCATTTTCTGGAAATTGTGTTCAGGCCAGTGTTCAGGTTATGTTTCATACATTCTTGTTGCTCCAAAATCATCTCATTTCAACAGGATTAGAAAACTTTCTCCATATTTTGCACATCAAAAGTATCATAAAGAAGCAGCTATAGTAAGTCACCATTGAATGAGTCCAGTGGAAGAAATATACAGAACTCACATCAGCTTAATAGAACTGAACATATTGATTGTTTTCAGGATTCTGAAGACTAATATGTTTTTTGTTGGTCTATGTGTTGAAACAGGAGAAAAGAAGAATACAAGAGGATATTGCAAAGAAAAGGAGAGAGATTGAGGAAGAGAAATTGAAACTTCAGTATCTAAAGGTATATAATGTTCTACAGTTTTATGTTCTTGTAGGACTTATTTGAGATTCTGTAGTTTTAGGCCTTGACCTAGGTAAGGTCTATAACAGAGAAATCTCCCTGTTGTCCAAATAGAAAAAAGCCCTGCGGGAGCAGTGGCTCATGGATGGCCTGAGTGGTCACAATGAGCAGGAAGAAGAGGCCATGAGGGCACAGGCTCAAGAGGAGCAGCAGCAGGCCATGCTCTTGCAACAACAAATCTACAGGTACTCCAAGCAATAGGACTGCTTCAGTTTTTGTGTATCTATTTCTGTTATTCTGTTTATGAGTGCATGTGTGGACTTCATCACATGTAGTCTTCAGGCTTTAACACAATTCAATTCAGTTTTATTTATATAGTGCTTTAGCAACAGACACTTCACAAGGCAGCTTTACAGAAATCCAGATGTAGATATAGATCCTACGTGAGAAAGCCAGGGTGACCGTCAGATGAAATGAAGAAGAAACCTTGAGAGGAACCAGACTTAAAAGAGAGCCTTTTCTGGGTGACATGGGATAGTGCCATTATAAATCATTACCGTATAGAGGTGTAAAAATGTAAAGGCAAACAGAAAAGTAAAGGAAAAGTAAAGGAAGTAAAGGCAGTTGTTCAGTGTGAGCATTTTGGAGTCCTGGGATGAGCACAGCTACAGTGGTTTAGATACACAGAATCAAGGGTGTGTCTTGGGCATAAACTGTTTTTGGGAAATCTTTAGAGTGTCCATGTAGGACCATCCACAGTAGCAGAAGGTGATTCACAAGTGCAGAACCTCCAAGTAGATGTAGTATCAGGGTGAATTGGGCAAGTCTGAAGGGTGAGTGGAGCCATAGCAGTAGAAGTGTGTCAGGATCAAGCACCTGCATCATGTCAGGCAGCAGGACTACACATACAGCTCAATAGCGAGAGAGAGAGAGAGAGAGAGAGAGAGAGAGAGAGAGGTTATTAGATGTGCTCTAATCCTAGAGTTTTTTAAAAGGGACTCCAGGAGGTCTAACTATGACAGCATAACTAAAAGGGAATGTGAGAAGGTAACAGAGGCATGTATGCACCCTGGGATACTTCACCATCAACAAACCTGAGAGATGTGTGACAGCATCAGAATATCCCAGTTTACCAGAACTCTCAATACCCATGAACCTCTAGATCTATAGCTTTACTTTTAGCTTTAGAGAAAACTATATAACAAAATATATGATTAAACAAATAAGTTTTTAAACGAGATTTAAGAATGAGGGCTTTGCAGGAAAAAGATCTGCACCCTGCTGAAGTCTTCATTATTCTAGGTAATAATCTCTTTATTCTTGAGAGGAAAGTGATTGAGAGGATTATTTAGGCAGGATTACTCCCAGTTATGACAAATTTGTGTTACTGTGTTACTATGACATTTTCTGTTCTACTGTGTAGAATTACATATTCTGTCTACTTACAACAGTTCCACAATAACTGATGAATGACTGAGAAATAATTATTAAATAACTAATCAAGGAAACTGTATTCAACTACTGAGATCTCAGAATGAGTCACTCCAAAAAAACTGAAGAAAATTGACAGTCAAAGTAAACACATTAACAGCTTCATTTCCACCTATCCATTATATTAGTAAAGACAAGATAATGCAGTCTATAGCCAGGTCACAGTTCATGTCACCACAAATCCGTAATTTCCACAAATGGCTTGATTTCTTGTTTCTTCCCAAACAAAAGAGAATAAATTGAATACTTTAGCCTTGAGAATCTAGCTTAGTGAACTGTCTGGGCTCTGATCACTAAAAGCAAAAGCAATCTGGAGGAAATCTCAGGAGGCAACTCATCTTTATTTTTTTAAATAAATGTTTCTATCACTGAATTTCAAAGTCATGCCCCCAATCACAGCTTTGCAAAACAAGTTTTTTGTTTCCACTCCACTGTTCAACTATCTGTGACCAACAACCTGGAGGGTTAGTTTTAAATAATGGCAAATCATCCTAGGAAAATTATTACAAAAGCTTTCTATTCACATTGAATTTGTGAGTGTTGGTCAGTTGTGCATGCCAGGACTAACTGAGATAGACAGAGTGTTAAGATCAAGTCCAAATGAAAATGAGACTGAGACAACTCTATGTCAGTAAAGAAAAGGTCTCAAGACCGGACTTGGGTCCAAGACCAGGCTTGAGTTCTACAGCCCTAGTGTCTAGGGGCCGGAATCTAATAATTACTGAGGATGCATGCTATGTCACATATAACTATATAATAAATATATATTTATATATATATTTCCAATGCAGTAATTAGTTTCACATGTCTCAGAGGAGGTACATGTTATACCTTGCCTCTCAGATTGGTAATACAGATGCTTTTTTTTTTTAAAATCCCTTCATATATTTTTTATGTATATATTTTTCTTATATTTCATATTTTCTTTATATTTTTCTTTATATATATTTTATGTATATATTTTTCTTTATATTTAATATTTTTCTATATTTTCTTTTTTATGTTGGAACAGTTGTATAAACCATGTCACTGCAAGTCGTACTGTGTATGGTTATGCATGTGACAAATAAAATTTGAATTTGATTTGAAATTTGAATAGATAACAGATTAAAAACTAGCACTAACACTGGGAGAAAGATTAGTAATAATAATGTGTATGGTTGAGGAAAATTTGTTTATTCATGTCATAAAATGATTGTTAATGAAAACGAATTATAATGTAATATTAGCTTTGTAATATTTATTATTATTTGGATGTTACTGCAGGATATAATTTCTGGACTGTACCTTATTCTATTTTTTTCACGTGTTCTGCAGAATAGAGAGTGAGATTGAGGATCTTGAAACAGAGGAGATGAATATCTCAGCAAATGAAGAGCTCATTTTAAAGCGGCTGAAGGAAGTGGAGAGGACGGCTGAGGACATTATAAAGGTATTGCGTGGTTTATTCATTTGCCCATGTTTGAAGGTTCTGAAGACTTACTGCAGCATTCTGGGTTACTTTTGGCCAACAGCTGATGGGTCAATAGTATAAGGTGTGCTTTGGTTTTGTACTGACTGTTACAAAACTATTGTTTGCAATCTCTTGGCTGTCAGAATGGACGGAAGACAGTTTGGCGAAGGGTGGATTAATCATGTTATTTTGCTTGATATCTTCACATCATGTTGTGTTTTTATATCCACCAACTGTATTTCTACACAGGAAGTAAATGGCGATGTGCAAAGAGGTAAAAATCCTTCCTTGTTCTGGTTGTTAGAACTTAGAACATATTGCTATTTTACAATAACATCTGATTAATACAAAAACATCTGATTTATTATAGTAATATCTTATTCATTGTTTTTACAGAGATGATTCAATACATCTACTCCACAATACCTGATATTCCTGAGTCATATACCCCAACCCTTATGAGAAGAATCAACACTCCAGAAAAGGATTCTGATAGTGAAGCACAGAAAGAGGGTATGCTTTAACTTCTCTGCTTTATTTGAATAATAATGATGGCCATTGAGACTATATCAGAACACAAAATAAAGAACTAAATACACTGCAAATCAAGTTTTAGACATCTAGTATTTTTATTACAGTTAATTCTATTAATAAAGGGCAATTATATAATGAAATGCATTAAGTAACTGTTCCACCAAAGACGTAAATCTTTGTATTTACAGACTTGTTAATTGTCTGCTCTTAAATCCTAATGGGACATTTAGGGCTAAATTACCACTTCATTAAAGGCCAGTGCACATGGAGGGTAAAGCAGTTACGCATATAGATAAATGACTTATAGAGAGTGCTAACAGCAATTAGAAGACAAATATACACTCTGTGCTAAAACTATCTAATTAGAGTGTTCCAGGTCTAGACCTTTGTCAATTAGTTCTAGCCTTTCCAATTTAAAAAAGGCACAAACATTTCTTCATTCACTTAGTCATTTAAATTTAAATATAAGTTTGATTTGATTAGTCTTATATATATATATTCCAGTTATTTCTCGTAAATTTCATCAATACATTCTTTTCAATTTTCCAGAATTGGCTTTCACACATTTCAATTCTCTCATGGATAGAATGGCAAAATGCTTCGCCATTGCTGTATTTCTTCTCTTTCTTTGATGTGTGTTGGCTAAATTGAAAGGTGTACATTGGCTGAAACATGCCATCACAACACCCCTATGACTGTCTTTAATATGCAGCTTTCTTATGGCGGTTAGATCCCGAATAAGAGACAGTGGTGGCAAGGAAAACCTCCCTGATACAACATGTGTTAGAAACTTTGAGAGAACCCGGACTTATAAAGGAACGCATCCTATAACAGGATTCTGTTTATTTCAATATAGTCACATAGCAAAAAGGTAAACAGCATTATATGTGTTGGAAGGACACGAAATATTGGGTATGATCATATTGTTAATATGAGTGCTAATATGAGAACAGGGTAGTGTTTATATTAATTAGAAGTATCCAGGTGAAACCCACTGAATCAGAAAGATGAGTCTTAGGTATCAATTGTTTTTTGGGGGTAAGTGCACATCTTTAGGATATCCATGCACTTTTTGGAGGTTTCAGCACTTGTGATGCAGGAGGTGAATCACAAGTGCTGAAACCTCCAGTAGCAGAAAGAACAGAACATAATAAGAGCATCTGAATGAATCATGCACGCTAGGTGGGAGAGAGGGGCCACAGCAGGAAAATGTGTCAGAATCAGGTACCAGCATCACATCAGGAGGCTGTAGAACACATGCAGCTTGGCATATAGAAAGAACACATTATTAGATAGAGCCCTGAAAGGATGTAGACTGTGATCAGAGTTCAAGCAAGTACTCCAGCAGGTCTAGCTATGACACAATGAACAAGATGAGGGTACTGTATAGTGTGAGCATCATGCCAGTCCACCATCAACAAACATGAGTGATTACGTGATAGACAAGGTTGACAACATCAAAACATCCTAGTTTACTAAAACTCTCAATGCCCATGACCCTCCTGAATCTGCATCATTACTTAAAAGAAAAGCTATTTAACAAAGTCCTTGACTAAACAAATAGGATTTCAGCTTAGACTTAAAGATCCCTAACACTATTGGAAGGCTGATCCGTAGCTGGAGGCTTTTTAGGAAAGGCAAGGCAAATTTATTTATATAGCATAATTCACATAAGGCAATTCAGGATGATTTACAAACAAAATAAATATAAAGATGATTGAAAAAATGTTTTCATTATTCTAAGCACTGACAAAAAACCTGCACCTTTTGATAATAAAACTAAAAGTTCACTCAGTATGCTTCACACTGCCACGAAGACGCTTCAGCTGTTTTCCATGGACTACACCAACACACATTGTACACACACACACGCGCGCACTACAGTGTAAACCCGTATGAGGATGGGTTCTCTGTTGAGCCTGGTTCCTCTCAAGGTTTCTTCCTATCACCATCTCAGGGAGTTTTTCCTTGCCACCGTCGCCCTGCTTGCTCATCAGAGACGACACACACACACACACTTCACTTTACTTTTGTTTGTGTAAAGCTGCTTTGAGACAATGACCTTTGTAAAAAAAAAAGCGCTATACAAATAAAAATGAATTGAATTGAATTGAACTCAGGTAGTGTGCAGGGAGACCATTTAGTGCTTTCTAGGGTATCAGTAGTATTATCCAATCTATTTTACCAGGAGCCAGTTTAGTGTGGATAAAGCATTGGGAATATGTCAGACTTTCTGGTTCTAGTGAGAACTCTAGCTGCTGCATGCTGCACTAACTTTAAGCTTGTTTATATACCTACTGGAACATCCAGACAGTATGGCATTACAGTAGTCTAACCTTCAGGTTACTGGAAAAAGGTCATTGATAAGCATCTGCCTGGAATGTTGTTCAAAACCATTTGAATGGCAGTGTATAGAGTAAACCAATTGCTTGACTTAAGCTAACTTAACCTTTTTCTTCCAGCCATTTACGCCATGGAGATCAGTGTGGAAAAAGACCTGCGCACAGGCAAAAGTCAGGTTCTCTCCACTGCCTCAGTCACCCCACAGGAATTCCAAGAGAAAGGTATCAAAGTCTATGATGATGGCAGGAAGTCGGTCTATGCTGTACAGTCAGCTGGGAAGGAGTCTGAGGATGCAATTGATGAGTTGAGCCCTCTAGAAGTGGAGGAGCTTCTAAGAAAAGCCACAGCAAAGAAAGACCCAACTGATGTGGAGTATCATGAGCCTGTTTTCTCCAGCCCTTACAGCAGGTCATCTACTCCTCAAAAAGTGGAGCGAGGGATGGTTAGCCCAGGACCCAATGGGTTCCACATACAGGGCAAGACTCCCAGCCCATTACAGCCTGACAGTCAAATCTCTCAACATCAAGAAGATGCCAAAGCCATGCTTTCTCCTACTCCAGATCATGTGAATTATCACATGTACAAGTATGCTGTAAATAGACAAGGATCTGATGGTGTGCACACAAATAAAGCAGAGCTCATGCAGGAGCTTAAGGAACAGAAAAGGCTCATTCCAGTGTCTGATTCACAACTGGGATTTGAGAGATACTCCCCTTTTAATCCAAGAGAAGACGTTTGCTTCTGTGTAGAGAACTCTTTCCCATCTGAGATGGATTGCAATGAGCCTGTCACTATGATTTTTATGGGTTATCAGAATGCAGAGTCAGATGAGGAAAATGATGCGATCCAAGCTGAACTGGTGGTAATAGGCGATGAGGAAGAAGATGATGAGGAACCATCTCTGTCATACCATCCACAAGGCTACCATAGCAAGGTCTTCCAGCCCAAGAATGATAATCTTCATCGTTCAGAAGTCAGGCACGGTTTTATCAAAAGTCCCAGCTCCGGAGGACACCTTACGAAATATGGGACACAAAACACAGAAACCTCAGGTATAATCAAACGGCAATGTGGCATCTAACAGCATGATGTATCTAACCTTTCTGTAATTGTATATGTGCATTCAAGAGCAATTTCTACATGCCTGCTGAACTAACAATGCATGCCATATTTATGTAGTGACCTAGGAGAACCCTTTGCATAGTGAAAATTTTGACATTTTCGTCTATATATAGTTCTGAAAAATACAGACTTTCCAGAACTGAAATATTTCTCTTTTGCTTGTATCTCAACCAGATACATACAAGAGGAGCATCATGGATATTTTGACAGTTGGTACCTGATTGATTAGGTTTATATCCATTTTGCTCCAACATGTAACTATCCAACAACCTGATCAAAGCATTACATTCATTATGTGAGGAAATATTACTTAGCCAGGAAGGTTTTAGACATCTTTAGGCAGACTGACTAGTTTTTAACCATTTGGTCAGCTGAGAAATATGTTTTGTTAAAAACAACAAACAAAAAATAACCGTTCAAAATATGAACATGGTTTACACAGAACAGATAAAAGTTTGCATTGTTTGTTTCAGTAGGTGTGCTCTTCTAACAGTTATGCTCAAATGCGTAATGGCTCTTGACAAGTAGAGAAGATTTAGCTTCTCTCAGTGGACACAGTTAGTATGTAAATATCTTGTGGAAAAATGCCAGAGCATCACAAAATAAAGCAAATACTTTATCTATAAATGAAGAAATCTTTCTATGTAAAAAAAAAAAAAAAAAAACCTTCTCTGTATGTTTGAATATTCAATGAAATATTTATTGATTTCTTTATTTACTGATTTATTTATTTGCCGGTATTTTTCAATAACATAATAATGATTGTCTTTGTTGTTTTTTCCTAATAAATTCCAATTTTGAAAAATGCCTCACGCATTATTTACCCAGCTATAACTAATAATTTAAAAATGGAAGGACATGGAAATTTACTGATTCAATTCCATTTCATGGTCAATTTTTTTGTCATAATGGTTTTGAACATTTGTCTGTTGTGTCTATTGGTATTTCTGGGTCCAAGCACTCAACCATTTTCTTGAGTCAGGCAATGCGTCTTTTGTTACTTTTCCCCTCCCACAGACATCCACATGGCCAAAGTGGGATTGAACGTCTGTCTGTGTCCTGTGCAAAAGAATAATGCACAGTATTTCACAGTATTTCTATGACCTTTGCTGTCCATCATTCTTAATAGAACAGCTTGTCCTTGGTCACTTTCAAGGCACAGTGGCTGTTCAAGAGACATTTCATAACAGCTGCTTGAGAGTCAGTTACATAACCTATAAAACATATGCATTATATAATCAAGAAGATTACAAAAATGTACAATATTCCATATTAATATATATTTTTCAGCCTGTCCCTTTTCTAACAATAGAAAGACATATGAAAGACTATTTGATGTACTCATTACTCTCCCTTTCTTCCACAGTCTTGAAAATGAAACAGCCTCAGCTAAGAAAATGTGCAGTTCCCGCACAGGGAGATCCCAGGCTTCCATATACGATGAAGACATAATAAGAAAGAATGGACATAAGAATTGGGTGTCCTCTACAACAGAACTGAGAATTAGTGAAATGAATATGAAAAGAAAACTAATATAAAAATCATCCAGAAATGTGAGAGTAGATGGGAATATACGTTTTCTATGACGCTAAAATCATTTCTTTTTGTATCATTATATAGAGTAAACGAATAATATAATGTTAGGACTATTTAAAATCCTCTGTAGCATGTAATTTTTTTTGTTAAGTGCCTTATGCAAGTGAAAAATAATTAATTTTTTGCACTCATATATGATTATAGTTGTTTATTATATAAGCAACTATAATATTGCTTCTGAGAAATTACAGTACCGGTTTTCTTTGTAGAAGTACTAATGTTTGTGTTTGAATGAAATAAAAATGGTATGGTAATGAGCAGACCTATGGTACAGTTAAGCTATTTTATGCACAGTATATCTACACTATTAGGACAGTTTTTGCTATTTGTGAGCTCTGGGGTTAATGCTGAATATTAGACCCTACACAAAGCATAGCACAGTGTTGTTTCTACAGGGATTTGTTAATGACAGATACCAAATTCAGTTTAAAAGTTTAACTTTATTATAGATACTCTGGGTAGTCTAAAAAGGAAAGAATCTTCCACAGACTAAATATGAATTTATTTATTTATTTATTTCAAGGTCATTTTCCAATGCCTACACTGGCACTGTATGTGCAAAACTCATTAACAAAACACAGACACACCAATAAAAACCCAAAAGCAAATTTGGAAACATGAATTTGCTGCCCTGTTTTTGGTTTTGCTGTCATGTTTTTGATTTTATTTTATTTTTTTGCCATGTTTCTGAATTTGGTATTGTGTTTCTGATTTGCTTGTTGTGTTGTCTGATTTGTTAAGGTGTTTTGTGATTTTGGGGCACTGTAAATCCTTATTAACCTTTTTACAGTAACTAGAAATAAAGAAAGCCTTTACCTGAGGTGAATGAGAATGCTTAGAATAGCCTAAAATATTTTTAGACTGTGTGTGATGATGTATGAAGAGGAAACGTATTTCATCATTTCATCATTTTGATTTCATCAGTTCGACTTTTGCTTGGCTAATATTATTTTAGGGAGACTATTTGTGTATCCCAGTTTGAAAGCTACTATGTGTGAAAATACACTACCTGGTTCATTTAGTCATAGGAAAGTTATTATTTCAGCAGTGTCATTCATAATGTATATGGCTGATTATCACTACTTTGGATTTATTATATCAGAGCTTTTATTGATATAATCATTATATTTCTTGAGCGCCTGGAATACTACTAACTGAATGAGGAAAAGTTTGATTGCAGCATTGAATGTCTACTAGCTTTTATTTGCTTTTTAAACCAAAATTCACAAAGGGTTGGAGTGCCTGTGTCTCTGTGGCTAGAGGTTTCCATTCCAGCCTTGAAGACCACTTGATTAAACAAGGGGATACAACATGGGTCCTATTTGACTGGAATGGAAAACTGTAGTAACATCAGTGCTTTGTGAATAAAATCAGAAAACTCCTGATTTAAACTATATTGAATAAGAAATGCTAATTTTGTTTAATCCATTTAGACATTTCCTGTGTCTAACTAACAGTCTCTGTGTTGCTGAGTGTGTGCTACAAACAGGAAGAAATGTGAACTCACAGATCTGATTTTTGCTTGCGAATGTCAGTTGGAGCTAAATATCTGCAGTCCTTGCTGACAGTTTCTGAGACCTCCTGTGAGAGTGTTAGTGTGCATGTATTTGTGTGAGTGTGTGAGCATGTAACGAAGCAGCAGAGACAAACTGCTCAGCTATTGGCTGCTTCTCACACATTCAGTGCGAGTCGCGTCTCTGTGGCTACAGGGAAGAGCATCAGCATAGCACTCTCCACTCTGCTGCTGCCACAGAGCAAGGTAGGACAGAGACAGCCACACTCACAGCCAACTCATTCACTTTACTTTATACCTACAGCTAGTAAATCAAGTCACCTGTGTGTTTTATAGGCAAGGTGATGACCTTTTGAGCTTTGCAGTGCTATTGGTAGGCAACACTGTGGGGAGAGATCACAGTAATAAAGAGATATTGACTTTAAGCTGACAGTTGTTAATGGGGGCAAGTTTATAGAAAGATAACTGCATATGGATTGCATATGTGTCTATGAAATATTTCTTATATTTTTGTGAATGTGATCTCCCCCCTCCCCCCTTTTTGCTGCAGTGTTATCAGGCATGAGAAGCAGATTTTGTGTAATTTTGCCTTTAAATCTTTTGGAGAAATTCATTTTCAAAACATATTTGTAAACATTTGAATGTTTAAACATAGACATACTAGTTAGGAGAAAGAATTTTTTAATGTTACCTTCTAAACACACCAAAGGAGTAACTATTTTTCATTCGGTAATTTCATACAATTGCATCCTAATTTTGGAAAAGCAAAATTTTCTATCTCTATATGTGTAGATATTATCATCTTTTGAATGAATACTACTTCGGATACCAGCTGAGATTTTTCTGCACCCATCAGCATAATTACTAACAGAGTGGTAGATGCAAAGTTGCATATTATGAAAAAAAAAATCTATTCTATTGAAAATCTTGTTAGCAATTTTCTGGTGGATGTCTTAAATATACATATCTGAAAATGCCAAAGTGCGGATTTGAAAATCAGAGAAGTCAGAGTGGATGGGAAGTCATTGGAACTGATTGCAGATGCAAAAGGCAAAGTGCAGGAGTCTCGGCTTTCGAACCTCCACAGGAATGAGAAATATTTTACACTCACAGCACTGGATGTTGGCCATCTCTGTAACAGACGAAGCTGAAATCATAAATCACAGCTAGACTAAAATATGTCCTATCATTTTCCAAATGTGACATAATAATCATAAAATGCTGTATATTGTTACATATAATGGAAAAAGAAACCCTCACAGGGTTCAGTTTGAGCACGTTTATTTGACTGCATTACAGCTATTCTTTTCTGACTGTTCTCTTGTGAAACTTGTGAAACATGTGCCCCTGCTGTGCAGTGACAGATGGAGCCTAATCAAGCTGTCTCTTAAGGCTGTGAGCTTTTCAGAAAAGTGGCTGGCTGGAGGTCTGAATGGCCAGCCCACGCACTGCGAAGTCTCTTTCACTTCAAATCTGCTTATGATTCACAGGTTATTGTGCTTCAGAGAGCAAAATGTCCCTGAAATTAAAAAGCTAATTAACACACCTTCAGTACTCCCAGGGAAGCAGGCAAAGTCTGAAGGTTCCATGTAATCGTCTGAATAGGTGAATGTCTCTATTGGAAGATGCACTGACAGAAAAGACAGTCTGAACAACGTAACCTTCATCTGACCACTGGCCAGAAGTGTGCACATGAGGACTACATTGAAAGAGTGTACAAATCTATACATGTTGCTCAATCAATTATTGACCACATAGCTCATTATGGAAAGTTCGGAGTGAAAGTATTGCCTAAAGCAACAGGCATCACAGACCAAAGCATACATTTAATGACATATCTGCCAATAACTTCATGTTATCCTGAGTTATTCACTTGCCAACACTAGCTCAAAGGTTCATGTATTTATCCTGAAAAGAAATTCAGTGAGCATGCAGATACTGAGGGGAGAATAGTTTACTTAGCAACAGGATAGAGATGATCACCTGCTGGCATTTCTGGCTGGAGATCATGGTAGGTGTTTGGCTTCAATCATACCTCTGTTTCTCTGTGGCTTTCTTCAGTCCTAATGTCACTGAATTATTTATTGCATACTGATTATTATGACACAAGAGCTGAGACTAGGAGGCTGTGAGCATGGACGTTTACTCACCAGCTGAGCTGTTATACCTTCTGGGCTGTTGCCATGGTACTCAACACTTTTCCCTGTCTGTTGTTTTCATTGCGCTTTATGCCTTTTGTAGGGTTTGTTTAGTTGAAAATGTATAGAAAGTGAAGTGGAGACCAGTTGCATCTTTTATTTAATATATTTGAATGTTTGAGCTTATGAGAAGTATTCCTGAGACATACTCTGCTGTGGAGAGGTATTACTTGGGAGCAAAGATTATAGATTATTAAACAGTGTCTGAGCCATAACCTGACTGATTTTAACTATTTATTGGGTAAACCACTTTTTTTGGCTTGTGATGGTGCAACACTGATACGTTAATGAAGCACGTTCTTGAAGAGCCAATGGAATTTGAGTTTATTCTGTAGTAAATCTGGCTTTGTATCCAGTGTCTGTTGTGTGAAAGAGTTTCAGCATTAGGCTGCACATTACATCGAAACTTGGCAAGGGGCACTGGTGAGCTCAGTGTTAACTTTGTCTGCCTGTAATCAAACTAGATTGTCATTATCAAACACCCAATCAGTAGGAGCAAATGTGGTAAAAAAAAAAAAAAAAATCACTGGACATGCAGTTTTTAATTTGTGATTCAAGCCCTCTCAATGTGAATACAGAAAAAATAAATAAATACAGGAAAGGTACTGAGATCTGCAGTGGCTAATCCTGCTTAACTGAGCTCTGTGTAAAGCTCTGTGTGTTAGAACAAGATAGGGACATTTCCTCGTGGGCTTCTGCTCTGCTTCATTCACTTCTTCTCTTCAGCTTAATGGAGGCCAAGGCTAATAAGATGGAGGGACCATGGTGCATCATATGTGGGCGAAAAACCCATTCTGCGGTCTTACATAATGGAAGCATTTAATTCCATCAAGCTTCTGCTTTTCCTTGCTCAAAGCCACTCAATGTGTGAAATGATTCACTACAATAGTACAATTTTTTTTTATTTCCTGTTCTATATTGTCTGAAATCCATTATTTGAAGGGCTTTAGACAAAGTGAAATATTGTTTACAGCTGCAATGAATGATTTTGTGTGAACAACACTTTTTGCACACTTTTAACAGGGAAGGAGGTGAAACTTTGAACCAAATGTATTTGCTTGAAAAGGTTATTTGTGGTTTGTTCAAGAAAAAAAATGCTTTGCGCTATCAAGACATGACCTTTCTGTCATGATATGACATTTGGTCATGACACAAACCAGGTAAGGAATCCATAAATATGCTATAAGCATACGGGGATAAATCAAGCAAATAATCAAGCAAAAAGCATGCTTGCATCTAACACAATTTGTCCCATGATATGTTACTTACATAAATCAAATGCAATTGTTAATGTTAATGTCAATAAGTACATAATGTACCTTAGAACTAGGTTCAGTTATATAAAACAAATAATCTTGACCCTTGTCTGCTACACAACAAAACACTTTCCAAATACTGTGCTAAAATAATTATGTGTGCTTAATGTTCTTCTTCTACCTGTCTGCCTGTTAAAGCCTGAGTAACCACTAAGACTAATGATCACCACATCACTATAATGCCATGCTACTAGATAAAGGCCGTTAATGGGTACTGGCATTTAAAAAAATGTGTGTGTGTGTATATATACATATATATATATCACAAAATTAAATTTTACAGAAAAATGTTTTTATGTCAGTAAAGAAAGCGGCATATTGCGTAACAAAGACCACTTTTCAGACAAAAAACATAATGAAGGCTGCTGGGGTTTGCTGCAAAAATAAGAAGCAATTGTGACAAAGTCTCCAGAAGAACTGTGGCTGGTTCTGCAAGATGCTCGATAAAACTTACCAGCTAATTTCCTTATAAAACTGCACAAATTGTACCTGAGACTAGTAATTTTTTTTTTCTGAAGCAAAGAGTCATCACAACAAATATTGACTTTGTTTCATTTATTACTGTTTACTGCTCTGTAGAAACATTAATGTAGAAACATTTAATTTCATCATATTTAAAGGCATCTTTGCTCTTTGCTTGTGCCTAAGACTTTTGCACAGTATATATATATATATATATATATATATATATATATATATATATATATATATATATATATATATATATACACTCACCAAGCACTTTATTAGGAACACTATACTAATACTGAGTAGGGCCTTCCTTTGCTCTCAAAACAGCCTTTCCATGGCATGGACTCCACAAGATATTGGAAACATTCCTTTGAGATTCTGGTCCATGTTGACATGATTGCATCACACACTTCCTGCAGATTTTTCAGGTGCACTTTCATGCTGCGAATCTCCAGTTCTACTACATCCCAACAGTGTTCTGGATTGGATTCAGATCCAGTGACTGGGAAGACCACTGAAGAACATTGAACTCATTGTCATGTTCATGAAACCATTTGGAGATGACTTTTGCTTTGTGACTTGGTGCATTATCATGGAAGTAACCATTAGAAAATGGGAAAATTGTGGCCATGAAGGGATGCACATGGCCAGAAACAATACTCAAATAGGCTGTGGCATTCAAGCGATGATTGATTGGTATTAAGGGAATAAAAGTGTGCCAAGAAAACATTCCCGACACCATTACATCACCTCCACCAGCGTGGACTGTTGACACAAGGCAGGTTGTATTCATGTTGTTGGCACCAAATTCTGACAATACCATTTGTGCCTCAGCAGACCAGGATACATTTTTCTAGTCTTCAACTGTCCAGTTTTGGTGAGCCTGTACCCACTGCACCCTCAGCTTTCTGTTTTTAGCTGACTGAAGTGGAACCCGACATGATCTTCTCCTGTTGTAGCCCATCCGCCTCAAGGTTCGATGTGTTATGCATTCTGAGATGCTTTTTCTGCTCACCACAACTGTATAGAGTGGTTGTCTGAGTTACTGTAGCCTGTCTGACAGCTCGAACCAGTCTGGCCATTCTTTGTTGACCTCTCTCATCAACAAGGTGTTTCCGTCTGCAGAACTGCCAATCACTGGATGTTTTTTCGTTATTGCACCATTCTGAGTAAACTCTAGAGACTGCAGTGCATGAAAATCGCAGGAGATCAGCAGTTATAGAAATACTCAGACCAGCCTGTCTGACACCAACAATCATGCCATGGTCAAAATCACTGAGATCAAATTTTTTCCCCATTCTGATGGTTGATCTGAACATTAGCTGAATCTGCTGGCCCGTATCTGCATGATTTTATGCACTGAACTGCTGCCACATGATTGGCTGATTAGATAATTGCATGAATGAGTGGGTGTAGAGGTGTTCCTAATAAAGTGTTCGGTGAGAGTATATATATATATATATATATATATATATATATATATATATATATATATATATATATATATGTATATATATATATATATATATATATATATATATATATATATATAAAGTGTTTTTTTTTTTCTTGTAGGGAGCTGCAAGTGGGAATCCAGAATCTTGTGGCAGAGAAGTGAATGAAGGTTTCTTTCCCATTGAGAATCAGGCACAAACAGAACTTAAGACCCTCTCCAAGACAGTCACCATGGAGACAAGTGCGCAATCCAACACAGGAAACATACCGGACTATGAGATAGAAGTCCAGGAGACCAAATTAATTGAGACCAAGGACACAAGTGCTGAAGATGAACAGGTTTGCAATGATGATATTCTGTTTGAATCCCTGAGTGCCAAAGTAGCTGATGCCATTTTAGCAGACTTGCCTCCCACATTCACAAATGGTGATGAATTTGAAGACATGCCCTCCCCTAAAGAAGCTTTAGTATTGGAAGACACAAATGGTGAGCTTAATCGCAATGAATCTATTACCTCATCTGTGTCTGATACACCATCTAGTGCTGAAAGTATGTATGAGAATGAGGCCATGCAAAAAAGACAGGATTCAGTGAAAGAGGAACTGTTGAAAAATATTGTGCCTGTAATAGAGGATGCTGAAGATATAGATATACTAGATCCATTAAAAGCAGAATTCCATGAGGATATCTTAGACGGCTTAGGTTGTGAAGTAGACGAATGCATGTTGGAATCATTCATCCGGGAAGAAGTTATGTCAGACATCTCAAATGAGTCTGGTCAAAATCCTGAAGACTTGGAGGAGTGTCTATTGGTAGAAATTGCTGCAGCATCATCTGACAGTGAGACTGATGAGAAATGGAGAACGATATTTTCTTCCTCCATTAATAAGGAGGATGATGACTCCTATCTTGACAGCCTTCAGCTAAGTGCACAAGAGCTCTTCATTCAAAAGCCTGAAGTGAAAACAGTTGAAAACCGATCAGATGCACAGGAAGAGCCTGAGCAGGATGTGCCTGTGGAGGATGCTGTGTTGGAGCAACCCGAAAGTACTCCAACTTCTGCACAGCCTACACAAGAGATCTCTTATAATCCCTCAACACTATTCCATGGCTTGTCCAAAATATCTGAGGATGAAGAGGAGCTCGGGAAGGGTTCTGTAAACCATAAAGACTTTTCACCTACTTGTGTCAAGTCAGACTCAAACAAGAAAATGCCAAAAGATTACTGTGTGATTCAAGAGATGAAGAGTGAAAATGTCAGTACAGAGCATGTGGATTTCAGAGTTGCACGCAATCAGTGGCTGCAGATGGAGGAACAAACAAAGAATCTCACACACCAGCCAGTCATCAGGACTGGGACCTGCCACGGCAATCACAGCTTTATGTACACACCAGTGCGCAGCATTGACAGGCAGAAGAGGGATGCTGAATTAGAGAATTTGGCACTTGGCAGAGACTACCAATATACCCAGTTTAGCCCCTGCTCCGAAGACTCAGGAGTAGATGACTCTAGTTTCAGGTCACCTTATGATGACCCAGAGACCCCAGTAGAAAAAGAAATTCGCTCTGCCATGGAGAAAGAGGAAATCCTGAAACGTGAAAGGGGAATGTCCAAATCATACTCGAGTGACTGTGTGCCAGGAAAGGGAAAACCAGTCATCTTGAACCCTGGAAAATTATGTCAAGAGGTTGACGAGAAGAGAAAGATGCTTGAGCATCAGGAAGACGACTGTAGATTATCCCCCAGCACCCAGATGCCGTCGTTCATCGTTACATCCTCCCCAACAAAATCACAGAAGCACGAAATGGCTGCCAATAATGTCATTATCCTTGAACCTGAATCTTGCCATCAAAGCCCACGTCATGCTGGAAAGTTGGTGACATCTAAATCTGCTGATTGGAGATCACAGGAAAACCCCAGCGTAATCATACTGGAAACATCAAACCTAATTATTCGAAGTGCATCAGAGTTAAACCTGAACTCTGCCTCTGTGGTACCTGAGGAGAAAACCTTTCTCAACAACCCGTTTTTCAAGCTGCGGTCCCGGAGCACCCTCTCTTTGGTTGATGAAGAGATTAAGATGGTAAAACAACGAGAGGAAGAACTGAAAAGACAAAGAGCAACTATTTACACTAAAGAGAATTTCCTGGCTTCTCCCAATCTCCTGGACAGCCCATATGACAATCAAGGTTTGTGTATCTTCATACTAAGAACTATGATTTATATGAACTATAATTTAATTGAGAAATCCTTAAAGATTCTTGGCCTTGTTGGCAAATATTCATTATGCATTTTTTACATTTAGAAAAATGCATGTTATAAAGTCTTTATTTGCTGATTTTCAGATGATATCCCAATCAAATGTAAATCATCCCCCTCATCCCCTATGAAGACTTATAAGATGGATCGGTCAACTCTATCGTGTGATCAAAGAGTGAGTTCCTATTTGATCTGAATTGTATTAACACATAGCTTATACACTATATGGCCAAAAGTTTGTGGATACCTGACCATCACACCCATCAAGCTGTTGCCACTTGTACAGAATGTCTTTGTATGCTGTAGCATTACAATTTTCCTACACTGGAAATAAGGGGCCCAAACATGTTCCAGCATGGCAATGCCCTTGTGCACAAAGCGAGGTCCATGAAGACATGTCTTTCGAAGGTTGTTGTGGAAGAACTCGAGTTGCCTGCACAGAGCCCTGACCTCAAACCCACTGAACATATCTAGGATGAACTGGAAAGCTGACTGCACTCCAGGCCTCCTCCTCTGCACCTGACATCAGTTTCTGACCTCACTAACGTTCTTGTGGCTGAATGGGCAAATCATCACAGCCACACTCCAAAATCTAGTGGAAAGCCTTCCTAGAAGAGTGGAGGTTATTATAGCAGCAAAGGGGGGACTAAATCTGGAATGGGATGCTTAAAATGCACATATGGGTGTGACAGTCAGGTGGCCATACAGTGTATCCTGAGTGGTTGCTGTTTGCTTATATAAAATGATCATATTGGATCATATTTAGCTTGTCAAGGTTAAACTAAATATACTTTAACTATTTGCCTCCATAGTTTCCTGAGGCCTATTCTGGCGGTCGCCGTAAAAGTGCCATGGCTCTGCGGTGGGAGGCAGGGGAGTTTGCAAATCACTAGAGAGGAACAGACTACATCAATCAGTAATTATCCTTGTTCTTTGTAAGAAACTTCAAGCAGTGCTACAGACTGATACTGATTTCATCATAAGCACATGCCGTTGCTTGTGTGATATTTGCAGCTTTTCATTTATGTTCTCTCAGAGGCAGGAGATTTGAGTGCTTGCCAAGATGTTACCTGAATGTTAGCTGTATCTCTTAATTGTTCAGTCTATGCTTCTTGTCATAAATGTCCAGAGAGATTTTAATCATATTTTATTGTCTTAGTACAGAGTTCAGGAAAATGTGTCCTGTATTTTCATACTGTATTTTCTTGTAAGGCAAGCAAGTAGATTTACCCCTGGGCTATACTAAAATATGTGAAACTAATAGAGATTACATGGGCTATTTCTGCCTTCATTCTGCACTGCAATAAAGCCAACCTAAGATATTCCATTAGGACACTGAAATCTGCCACCTGTTTGTAACTGAAAGTTAGTTTTTTGGATCAATACAGGTACTCCACATATGGATCTTGTCCTTTTATGACGAGATCTTTACCTTTTAATATAGTTACTATATAGATCCCAAATGAGGGAGAGAAACTGGAATATTGAACAGTGACATTTAACTGCTTTACTGTGTAAATGGAAAATCATAATGTAATGCTTTCCTATTTGTCTAAAACATATTTGTATGCTCATGTGACTCTGTTTAGGTCTATAAGTATTATGGCTTTAAGTATTGCTAGGATGTATTCTTGTACGCCATCATCAAGTGCACATATGCATTGCTTTCTATCTGAGAAATGAGTGGGGGAAAAAAACAATACTTGAGTTGTTGAAATTAAATGCATTGAAACACTGAATTTAAATGAGCATTGAAACAATAAAAATCAACAAGAAAGAAAATGACTTCTTTCTTATATGGATAGTATTTTTTATAAGGGAAAGACATAAAAAGGATCTGCCTAATAACCTTTATTATAATGTGACTGCCAATACATTCATATTAATAAAAAACACATCGAATTGATGCATAATAGCTCCATCAGAGAAGAGCTTAAGGAAGTAGTAGCAGAGCAGTAAACAAGACATTCATCAAAGCCAAAGCCATTAGGCAGGTGGGTCCTTTTAATTTGTACATACATTTACATCATCTGTGCATACACAAAATGCATCACGTTATATATGATTTGTATACAAAATTAAAAAGACAGTCACAGTGTCCAGTTCATCTTTCATATAAACTTAAGCCAGGTGTTCTCAACCTTTTTTTTTTTTTGGCTTCTGTATATGATCACAAAGTTTGTTAATCCAGTGGATTTTTGGTTCTACGCTCAGTAGCAGTTAGAATGTTCACAAACTTTCAGTTTTGACCCACACACAGCTGCAGTAGGCTACAAACTGAAATATCGCCCATGTGCTGTTTAGATTATGGGCATACCCTGAAAAATACAGCATGAATATTGCATTTTGTAGTGTTTCTAGCTAGAAATCATTATCATGTGACACAATAATATGCTTATTTTGATTTTAAATAGCTGCCCTGCACACTGCCAGTTTCTGGTGTAAAAGGCTAGTTTGACTAAAATGACATCATGGTGGACAAGACAATTAATAGGAGCTCCAAACTGAATGAAGGCTAACGAAGATTTAATAATAATAATCTGACAGTTTTCAATATTTTTTATTAAATATTCCATAAATCAATTTTATATGCATTGAACTGCATTACAAAATCACATGTATTTTGTGTCACAGGTCAGATGAGCCAAAGATCGAGAACCTGTGACTTAAGATATATATTATGCATGAGTTATATGCAACACAGTTTTAATTTCTGATACATCACACTAATATTGAACATATGCCTTTTTGATTTGATGCACTCATATGTCAAATCAGAATGATAATCTGTTTTATTCTGCCATGTACTTCAAACAAAAGATTTGTCTTGGTAAAGCAGCATGAAACATGGTACATAGTAAAATCATAGTCATGGTAATCATGGTACAGAAATCATTCAAGCAAAAACATTTATATTTTGAAAATACAGATTCAAGCACTAAAACTAAACAAATAATGTGACATCGTGTACCTTTTCCTCATGACAATATCAGTTCAAACTCCTTTGTCAATTTTTTTGGCACATAAACATCCAGTTTTTCTGGAAAATAGACTTCTTGAAACTATCTATTGGAATGTTGCTTTAAGTATTAAGTGTTGCTCAAGTTATCCAGTGTGAATTATTGTAAGAACAACCTTAAATAAGGCCTCTTCAGCTTCTCAAATAGTAGCTGAATACAACAGCAGACATTAGTAAGGCACATGGTTTGTTGTCCTTTTACATCATACCTTACTGATGGTAGCCAGAAGAAGAGCCAGAAATCCAAGGTTTCCACAGAGGTAGACTGCCAAAACAATCTTTTTAAAAGAAGACCCCTGAAAAAAGATAAAGAAAGGTAAAGTCAGCTCCAGAACTATTGGCACACCCCGTAAAGTTGGGTAAAGATTAAAAAAAAAAAAAAAAAGTATGTCTATGGTTAATTGTGGTAAAGAAAAATTCTTAACAAAACTATGTATCTAAACCAACAAACTATTTAGAAGGCAATGCAGAAGAAAGCTTTTTCTTTCATCTAACCACAAATGTAAATGCCTTGAATCTCTCTACATTACTGGAACTTTGACTGTTGTGAGATAAGACAATAGTAGATAGTAGCTTTTCGGCAACAAATACTCAAGGTGGGTTCGGTGGAAAAAGAAGGATGGTTATATACAAAAAAACAAAACAATCCCCACTGTTAGTATGGTGAAGGATCTGTGAGCTTTTTCCTCCCAAGGCACTGGGAATCTTGTTAGGATACATAATGCACCACATGATGTACCAGGAGATTTTAAATGAAAATCTGTCTGCTTCTGCCAAGAAGCTACAACTAGGTTATGACTGGATCTTCCAGCAGGACAGTGATCCACGATCGGTTAGTGCTGCTATGTTTGACGGTGGAGAGAGTAATGCCATCCCTCCCACCCAGAGGGAAGGTTATTATCAGGATTTAAACCTGAGATCTCTCAAAGACGGGGCTTAGAGTAAAAAGTGCTTTTCTACGGTTTACTTTTTTCAGTTTACAATACATATGAACAGTTCATTTGGGATCTGCAATCATCAGAATGAATTCATTCAAGTGAAAATTATATTATATATATATATATATATATATATATATATCACATTTTAAAAATATCTTAAAGTAAATGTCTTTCAATTAAAGTTTAGATTCCTCTCATATTTTCAGTGAGATTACATTACAATAATTAACCACAAAGACATTGTCGTAACTTTTTTTTTTTTTTTTTTTAAATCAATCTTTACCAAGGATGCCAATTCAGGAGCTGACAGTACATCAAATTTATCCATAAAATAAAACAAAACAAACAAACAACCAAAAAAACAATGTATGTGTTTCCATCATCAAACCTTGCTCTCATTCTGGGACTGAACAAACAGAATCCCCTCTTTATCTTCTGTTTGGAGATTTTCTGTGTAGACCTCAAAGTTTCTGAAAAATTGTCCTAAAATAAAAGAACATTATGTGAGATTTATAAAGAGGGAGATTACAAAAGAGACTGTACAGCACTTTGATGAGACATGTTACATCATTTGTTATATCCTGTATAATAATTTGCATTATAATTTGCCAACACAAAACATGTTCTGACCAGCTTTAGTTGGGCATTAGTCATTAGTATTCAGAGCAACACAGCAACTTCTAACAACATACCCAAAAAGCTTTTTACAATTTAATGCAATCTGGCAGTTCAATTGATTTTCTTCCCACAAGCATAATAGCTTTAATCACCTCCATGGCCCAAATTATTGCTCTGTATGGCAAGTAAGGTCATTCATGAGGAAGGAGAGTGCAAAAGGCTATAGCCCAGAGAGAACATTTTGTAAATTGTATATTTATTGTAAAAAGATGTGTTAAGTGCACTGACCAATGGGGAAAAGACCCCTCCTGTGCACCTCTAGTGCCACGTCTGCCAACACAAACCAGACCACACAGGCAGCCAGGAGACCTGTGGTCCAAGGGGCAGGGAGCAGCAGAGCCTGCTGATGGATCCCCAAGAAGATCGCCACAACTAAAATCAAGAGGTAAAAGGCATGTTAATATGAAGGTTTATTGCCTGTATGCCTTTTATACATTACTACATTCCTGGAAAGTGCAAGAAAAATGTGTACAAGAACTAAATAGTGAGAGTTCTTTTAGAGCAGTAGTAATGAGTGCATGATAAAGTCAAGCAGCTAGTGTTCTCCAGTGCCCAAATTATGTAAAGAGTTTTCATTTGATGTCTTCACTTACATAATTACTACTTATCACTTAATTTATGTGATAATCACTTAATTTTTTTTTTATCTACACCATAGTAGCAGAGATGTTGCTTACCAGCGAACACCTGGGCTATAGTGCCTGTGCCCAGATGGACCCAGTTAAAAATATATCTCCTGAAAATAGGAAAACAAATATAAAGGAAACAGTAAATGAAGAACATATAATAACAGCACATTCTGAATATGTATTTATATCTAAAATGTACACAGAGTTGACACTTTTGGGTATACCTCCCTTGCTGTACAATCACTGGCCATTTATTACCCCAAATGTTTCAATGCTCAAAGTCTGCCCTCGGTCCTGTCCATTGATGGACAGGGACCACTACTATAGATCCCCTGCTGACCAGATGGTAGCTCTATGGCCAAAATCTTCCATAGGTGTTCAGTTAGGTTGAGATCTGGTGACTATAAAGGCATACATTTACAACATTTTCATACTCATTAAATCATTCAGTAAACCCTCTTGCCTTATGGATGGGGAAGAGAGCACTCCCATCAGGATAGAAATGTTCCATCATAGGATAAAGGTGATCAGTCAGAATAATTTGACTGATCACCTTTATCCTATGATGAAAGGATTTATCCTATAACACTGGTCTACAAGGAGAAAACCTCGGAAATGAAAGTAGCTAAATTTTACCAGAATTGGGTCACTAATAAGGGAAAATTAAGTCCTGAGTGTTAATTGGCTCCAGTTTCCAAGATACAGCTTCAGGTCAAAATTGCATTAAATTAATCCAAAATTAGAAGGGGGGGTGTGTGATTATGCTCCATAACTTTTCTGCAAAATGTGATATTGCAATGAGAATGGTGCCACACCAATCATTATAAATTTATCTTTTTACTGATACCAATAAATAACTTTCCATTCATTTATTGTTTTTTTTCCAGGATCATCCCTGGAGAGCACGGAAGGACTCAATTTCCCTTGGTATCTTTTCTCCATGCCTGCAATATCCTGGTGGAATCTCTCCCCATGCTCATCACTCACTGCCCCACAGTTACAGTTACAATTACAATTAGGTAATAATCTTTAGTCTCAAAGTGAAGATAAATTTATAAACTTTCATATGGTACCATTTTCATTGTTCTACCGTACTTTGTCGAGAAGTTACGAGACATCATGATCATCAGACACCCCCCTCCCTTGTAGGCAAATATACTTGCCTGTGTATAGATAATTAGAAATCTTTATCATGAAATATCTTGAAAACTTTAGCCAACCAGCACCTTTATCACCTGTTTTCTAATTCATCTAATCAAAATATGTAAGAGTTAGCACATTTTATCTCAGAGGTCAATAATTTCCCAAAATTTGTAGACCAGTGTAACGACTGCAGAGGGTCACTGCAGTGACACCAAAATGTCACCCATATCAGTGGTTTTTCCCCTTCACCTGTCTGTACAAAATAACCTATAGGTGTACTTGAGAAAATGGCCAGTGGTTGTAGCTACATGATAAATTGGCAACTGACTGTATACAGTATGCACATATATTCAGATACCCAGAATTTGGTATCAGGTATCGGATTGGGATTCAAAAATAATATGAAGGTTACTCTAAAGAACACCTTTACTGGCCTTGGCAAAATACAGGCTTTAGTAAGGGATAGCCATGTTTTACCTGGAGGAGTCTGGAGCAGGTCTGAACAAAGCCATGATGGGTTGGATAACAGCCAGAGCCATGACAGTACAGCCGAAGTAAGGGTGTGAGCCTGCACGCTTAGGAAAACACATACAAAGTGTTACCTTGGAGGATATGATTATTGCTAACCTTTTTACTCCCACGCCTCTGTCACCACGCAGTGGAGCTGGCACAGCTTTTAATGAATCACACACTAGACACACAATTGTGTAGTGTTGCCAGGTGAATTCGAAAAGGATAGTTCATCATTACATGTTCATCATTACAGTGGTGAAAGAATGACCTCTATTGGTGACACTGCAGCCATGGCAGTTGCTACTGAAATGCCCTACCTTAGTTTTCAGATATTTACCATTTACACACATACGCACACCTATGGGCAATTTATAGTGGCCAACCTGCCTACCAGTATGTTTGTGCAAGGTGGGAGGAAACCGGAGAACCCAGAGGGAACCTGGGTTCCTGGGGAGAACACGTGAAACTCTGTACAGACATTAAATCAGCTCAAGCTCAAACCGGGGACCCTGAAACTGTGAAGCATCAACACTACCTGCTACAACACTGTGCCAGCTATTTTTTTTCTTTTATTTGTGTTTTTATGTTCTACTAAGTAAATTCATTAGTTTGAAAAATATGATTCTATCTGAATATGTCTAAAAGCATTGAAGAAAAAAAATTGGAAAATTCCACTACTACTAATAAATAAGGCTTACTGTTCCAGCTTTTTCATTTTTTCCCCTAAATGTATTCTGTATGGACAGACATGTGAGAGTGTGACACATTTTGACATAATGAGCAGTCATATGGGTATACATTTGGTGGCGGGGGCTGAGAGAAAACGTGACACACAGATGAGCATTAGTCACACAAACAGTGTGTGTGTGTGTGTGTGTGCGTGTGTGTTACCTTGCTCCAGCCTCTCCTGTATACAAAAGGCAATATGAAGCCAATGAATGTCAGCAGGACTGTGAGCAACATAAGACCTCTGTGAAACTGTAGAGACAAAATGCCTTATTGTCAACATCTGTTATGAATAGCAATAATTATCATGTCTTCATTTCAAATTTTTCTACCTGAAACCACACTCTCTGTCCACAAACAGTTGTTTCAGGCCAGTCAGGCTTAAAGTATCTGGCTAAAATTACTCCAGTGCTGACGGTCGTCATCCAGCCAATGAGCATGAACGCAGCTATAAACACAGAGAAACATGATCAGATCTAATAATTTAGTAGTATTGATGGTTTGTATAAGATGCATTCAAGGTTCCACACATTCTATTCACTCTTACCATGAAATTTAATGAGTAAGGGAGCACGAGAGCCACTCAGATCCTCTGGAGGCCCAGTAATAACTACTTGCTTTGTTGAAATAAGGGGTTGTCGATCATGTCTATGGGTTCTCCCTACAGTGGACAGATGAAAGGAGAATCATTAAACAAGCACAATGAAACATTACCTGTGTACAACATACTGTTTTGAGAGGACTGTAAGGAAAATAACAGTTGAGGTTTACCATTCTCTGCCCGACCATGAGCCAAGAACAGGTAGTACATCTGATCCAGGTCAAATCTGTCTTGATTAGGTGTGGGGATGTGTATGTTTCTGTGAAAGCTGCACTGGATGACCCCATCAGCCAGCCTCCATGCTGTCTCTCTCAAAACATTCTAAAGCAGCAAGAGGGCGAAGACCAGATAGAAGGCATTCTGATAGGATATCAGAAATATTGCTTAAAGACTACTGTATTAACAGCTGATTCAAAGACTGAATCATAACACAGTGTTGCAGTTTTTAAAGGAACACTTCAGGGGAAAAAACATACACATTTTTCTTCTTCAAATGACTCAGTATTTCTTCTCTATATATAAACTGGAGCTACCATTATTTTGTTTTAGGTAAGTAATGAAATGTATGAGCATAAGGCAACATATGAACACTTAGAATTAGGGATGGGCAATATGACAATATGTTATTGATTTCACAATACATCAATGTCATGATTCACAAAAGTGTATCATGACATTAATGTATTGTGAAATCAATAACATACTGTCATATTTTATTTACTGTAAGTAAATAACATACTGCCATTGTTATTTACTGTAAGTGACTGGACATTAAAAGCTTTTTGTTCCTAATTAAATGCTTTAACTTTTTGTAAATGTTAAATTTTCACATATTCATTTTAAACTGCATCTAAATAGACTTGCCTATATCTCTGCCACTCTATAAAAAAAATTCTTATTTATTGTACTATTAATATATAATAGAATATAAGTAAAATGCTGTTTGACACAAGTACATACTGATTTTGGCATACAGTGTGCACAATTTTATTCATCTTCACTAGTTAGCACTGCTAGACTTTCAGGTAAGCAGAAAGCTCATGTAAATACTTTCTATCTCAATCATTCCTTTAATCAGGTGTGCTATTCATGTGCAGCTGCCAATCTGACTGAACTGAGGTAGATGAGTACCTCTGAAGCGGTCACTGGATGTGTCCTTCCCTCAACATAAGCAGCGCTGATGCTGACGCGGTTTGTGTCACTAATACACAGGTAGACATCATCATTCCCCTAAAAACAGACATGCATACATTTATAGAACACATTTTCACAACAAATAACAAATTTTGCTATACACAAGAACACGTTACACTACCATCCATTTATCTGTTGATAAGGCGAAGGAGACGTAACCCGAAGCTGGTCCACTGAGCTCAAACTTTACACCTTGCTCTACTTTTCTGAAGGACAGGAAGTAACAGAGTGTATCGTTCTCAGGATTGCAGCCTTCTGGATCTCTCAGGCAAGTCTTTCTAATTCCACAGCCTTCTGAAGTGAACTGTGAGGGAGTCAGATGAGGAGCAAAGAAAAAGTTACTCTCCACAGACATCTACCTTTAGCACATTCTTCATTATGATTATGACTTACAGTCAAGTTTGCAACCATTGTTTTTTAATGGAAAAGAGGAAATCTATTTTACTATTTATCAACAAAGGCTGATGCAGTCTTTTAAACTGATTTAGCTTTTTTTTTTCAGCTTCATAATTTAAACATGCATGTTTTGACCACTGACATGTGTAAAAACCCAACATATTAAACGTCATGTGCTAAATTAGATCTGACTCCATTTTCTCTGTGAGTTCACTCCAAAAAGAATGCTATCTATCCTAAATATGCAGAAATTTCCTTGAGGGAATCCAGTTAAAGAACACAATTAAAATGTGCCTAATAAACACATGCATGCTGGAAAAAAACATCATATTGTGAAGCTTAGGCTGGGCCACTTGGAGAAAGCTTTAAGAGAGATGACACATCATACTGTTAATGACGTGCCTCACGAGGTGTGTCTGGTGTAGGGTTTCCCACATCGGCTCAAGGCAGCTTAAGTGGAAAAATGTGCAGTTCCCAAACACATAATTTGTTTGGATTTGTTTGTGTATAACCCCAACACTAATAACTTTAATTTCAGCTTTGTTAGCAAACCGATGCATGCTCAAACATGTTCAGGACAGAACAGACGATCATGGATATGCATTTATTAAAAATGAGAGCATGCCATTATTTAAAACCTGCTTTATTACAAAAAAAAAGGTTTTCACAATCCTATAAACATTACAGAAATCATGATAAACTCGTGGTGTAGCAGAACTCACCGGGTGGGGCAGAGGCGTGGGAGCTGTGGTTGTCTGAGGAGATAAGGATGTTGGTGGAGATATACCATTTAGAGACAATACAGGACCTGGAACCTTCACCCAGAACAACTCAAATTTCTGAAGCACAGTTACTCTGAAATTCACAGAACATATCCGTCAACTCCTCGCTCAGTAAACCGGTTAGGAATAGACACACACTGTGACGAGGATACTCACAGAAACTGGACACTAGGTGGGGAATCCTTTGGTGCAGTCCAGATCACCTGGACTTCTGTCTTATGGTGATCACTGGTGTGACTCACAGCAGAGCCCTTACAAAATAGTTCAACATTATCATACATTTTTTAACACGATCATACATACGTCAGCGTAGCATAACATCAACACCAGAACAGTTTCTTATTTCCTTATCATCCTTATAGTCTCACACCCTAACAGTCTTGAGCTGCTAACCTCTCTGTGGTGACATGTAAGAAGCTGTGAGACGGTGGAGTCAAGCAGAGTAAAAGTTCCAACAGATCCACCTTCAAGATTTGCAGCATCTCGGGCTTCTATAAGAAAGCCTGCAAAGTATGCATTGCTCTCCGCGGATAAAGTCACTGTGAATAGAAAAGAGAGATCTCTATGTTTCAAATAATTTAACTGCATTTACATGCGTTTAAATGCTGTACAGAATTCTAAACAACGGTAAATATGTTCTCAAGCCTCCGTTAGCAAATCAAAAAGAAATCATGTTAATGCTATGAAATATGAAAGAATTTCTAAAGTAAAAAAAAAAAATGAAGCCCAAAAATTGCTATGAGTTTTTGTTAAATTTTGCTAAATGTGCAATTATTTCTGACAGGCTAATAAATGAACAGGTAGTACATCTGATCCAAGTCAACTCGTTGACCAAGTCAACTCGTCAAGCCTTGATTACGTGTGGGGATGTGTATGTTTCTGTGAAAGCTGCACCGGATGACCCCGTCATCCAGCTGCCATGCTGTCTCTCTCAAAACATTCTCAAAGCAAGACGGCAAAGACCAGAGAGAAGGCATTCTGATAGCATATCAGGAATATTACTTAAAGAAAAGTGTTTTAACAGCTGATTCGAAGACTGAAACATAACACAGTGTTGAGTGTTGCAATTTTAAGGGGAAAAAATGTACACAAAACCTAAACTCTGCCCTGATACATAAAATCCAAGTGAGCAAAAAGATCAGCATGGGGGGAATCATAAGATGAGGGAATCATAAGAATAAAATTCTGTAGAGTTTCACGTAAAAGCTTCATATAAGTTTCCAATAGGTTTCATATAACACCGGAAGTGCTCTTACTTGACTGGAATCAAGGCAAAGTCTGAACAATATAGCCGCCGTAACATGATATCCAGGTACCTTTAATTTGATCTCCAGGACTGAATATAGACTTATCCGCAGTGATACTGTACGGTGGAGATGTAGGGCTGGGGCTGTGATGATGATGGCCAGGCATCATGTCCTGACAAGCTTCTTTGACCTTTCCATTGCTGTAGCTAGCGACAGACTTTATACACACAACAAACAGGAACAACAGCACCTTCATCTTCACAGAGACCTGGAGAAAAAATAAATAAATAAATAAACAGGGGGACAAAATCAGAGAGAAACTTGTGCTTTTGTTAACTGTGAGTACCACGAACAAGCAAGCATTAACTACATATCTGTTTGTGTGGATTTTGTAGAAATGAATAACGAATGAACTCAGACGTGCAGAACACCACGCTGAGGATCACTTAAGACATGTAGATGTAGGTCACAAGTTTTACTGCTGAATAAGCAGCTCATGATAAACAAGCTGCATGTAAAGATAACAGCGGATGTGCAGCAGGCTGTCAGGTCACGGAGGTGAACTATTTTATTTCACAAATCTCAGAAGTCAATTGCACCATTAAATACATACCGTTTCCAAGAAAAAATTATTAAGTATGTTTAATATTAATATTTAGATATGTAGCTTAAATATTAGTATTAAAATATGTATTTAAATATGTATAGTCTTTTAAGAAAACATTTGTATGTCTGTCGAAACTCTCTGTATTTATCATTGAAGAAAACTGCAGCTGTATATAACAGATACAGTATTCTACAGTTATATACATTATTGTACGGTTATATACATTATTTTACAGTTATATACAGTACACAGTATTGTACAGTTATATACATTATTTTACGGTTATATACACAGTATTGTTTGGTTATATACAGTATTGTACGGTTATATACAGTACATAGTATTGTACTATTGTACGGTTATATACAGTATTTAACAGTTATATACAGTACATGGTATTGTACGGTTATATACAGTACACAGTATTGTATGGTTATATACGGTATTGTACAGTTATATACAGTACATAGTATTGTATGGTTATATACGGTATTGTATGGTTATATAAAGTACACAGTATTTTACGGTTATATACAGCATTTTACACTGTACACAGTATTTTACGGTTATTGTACGGTTATATACGGTACACGGTATTGTACGGTTATATACAGTACTGTATGGTTATATACAGTATTTTACACTGTACACAGTATTGTATGGTTATATACAGTATTTTACACTGTACACAGTATTGTATGGTTATATACAGTATTTTACACTGTACACAGTATTGTATGGTTATATACATTATTTTACGGTTATATACAGCATTTTACACTGTACACAGTATTTTACGGTTATTGTACGGTTATATACAGTACTGTATGGTTATATACAGTATTTTACACTGTACACAGTATTGTATGGTTATATACAGTATTTTACACTGTACACAGTATTGTATGGTTATATACAGTATTTTACACTGTACACAGTATTGTATGGTTATATACAGTATTTTACGGTTATATACAGCATTTTACACTGTACACAGTATTTTACGGTTATTGTACGGTTATATACAGTACTGTATGGTTATATACAGTATTTTACAATGTACACAGTATTGTATGGTTATATACAGTATTTTACGGTTATATACAGTATTGTATGGTTATATACAGTATTGTACGGTTATATACAGCATTGTAGGGTTATATACAGTATTTTACGGTTATATACAGTATTGTATGGTTATATACAGTATTGTACGGTTATATACAGCATTGTAGGGTTATATACAGTATTTTACGGTTATATACAGTATTTTACGGTTATATACAGTATTGTAGGGTTATATACATTATTGTACGGTTATATACAGTATTTTACGGTTATATACAGTATTGTAGGGTTATATACATTATTGTACGGTTATATACAGTATTTTACGGTTATATACAGTACACAGTATTGTAGTGATCTACTCAGATATTTAGCATGTAAAGGTGACAGGCTGCTGTGGCTGCACTGTCTATCTGCTGTGAAATGAAGTTTCTGAAATAATAAAAATATCTCTCTAAATACAGCCTTCAAGGTCAGCCAGTGCAGCAGAACTCAGAGTCCATACAGCCTATGTGTGTGTGTGTGTGTGTGTGTGCACTCTGCTCAAGTGCTGATCCACTTTAAAGTAATGCTTTACGGATTATTGTGAGGAAATAAAAGCAGTCTCATTTATTAATAATGTAAACAACAACTCAAGCAGCACGAGGACCCCAATTATTCACTTCCGCACACAGTCACAACTCCCTGGCTATTTTACACGAAAGGAAAAGGCAAAGAAATGAAATAACTCCGAAGTTCGCCTAAACACAAAGAAAAGTGCGCTATTTATTAGCAGGTGAATGTAAAGAGTAAAAGGACGTACCTCCATTACGCCACACTGCTGAGTGGAGTTGTGTACACCGAGCCGTTTCCCATGAGTTGTAGAGTTGTAAGAAGGAGAGCTCGGATTGGCTCAGAGCAGCCCGATGAGGCGGGGCACGACAAGGAAGTACAAGAGTCTGATCTACAAATCATTTCTACTGCTGCCGCTTTCACAGAATATGATGTTGATCGGGAGCTCGGACTGCGCAGACTCATTATTCGAGCACACCCTGATAAGCCTATCAGACATGAGGCTCAGTGCAGAATGGCTTCATTCAGAGTAGTGCAATGTAGCCAAAGCATATCTCTGTGTTGACCTTCCCTGTCATGTAGTGAGCACACTGTCTCCTCTCTGGGCTACCAGCTGTTCTTCTGCCTTTCTTTTTTTAAATGTTGAGACTGTATTTCAATGGCCCTGAGCCTGTACCTGGTCTGATCTGTCTCTGCTTTGTATCTCAAGTACTGAGGAGATACTCAACCAAGTGATATTCTCTGATTAAGGCCCAATAACATCAAGCTACTGTAAAAAGCTACTGTAAAAATGTTAGTGTCAAAAGTATGTAATAACATGAGACCATTTACAACCCTGAAAGAACTATATAGCAAAGTACACTGGAATTAGAGGCAGCATACCTATCAGCTATTACAATAAAGTTTACTCACTGATGTAACATTTCCTCTGATTACGACCTTCAAGGTCGAGTTATACACAACTCACCTCACCGTTTCCGCTGCACACTTTGATAAAGAGTCATTCCTGTTTTATATTCGCTTTAATTGTGTGCCTTATAGAATATTGTTTATGTGAATGATAGTCATGATTACAACCTTATCTTCACCATCTCCGCAGTGCAGTGTAGTAAAAGGCTGTTCTAAGAATTGAGGCTAATATTTTAACCTAAATTAGTAATTAAACTGGTTAATAGTTAAACTGGTTGATTTACGTTCCTTTAATATACATAATATCTATTTAGTTACACAAAATGAAAAGGAAAAAATTTAAGTCTATGCACAGACAAATATAAAACATATTTTAGATTTGATAATACTTGATTATTCAGAGATGTCCTGATATCATTTTTTTCCATTTTTGATACAATATCAGAGCATTAGTCAATACGCAATATTGTGTGTGTCAGTGTCTTTCAAATTGATTGTAATACCCAGGAAAAGATTACAGACTGAGTGTGTGTTTCCAGGGGCCCGGGCCACTAGGGGATCCGAGATAAGCATACACTGGCCATCCACCTTATTAGGACACCTGTACGCAGTAACGTGAGGCTACAGTGGGCACAGGTTCATATAAAATGGACAGTTGAAGATTGAAAAAACGTCACCTGCTCACCTTTTTACCTGTCTAGTTTAGTGAGCCTGTGGCCACTGTAGTCTCAGATTCCTGTTCTTAGGTGACAGGAGTGAAACTTAATGTGGTCTGTTGTAGCTCATCTGCCTCAACGTTTAACATGTTGTGTATTCAAAGAGGTGTTTTTCTGCTCACCACAGTTGTAAATAGTGGTTATTTGACTTACCATAGCCTCTCAGCTTGAAACAGTATACCCATTTTCCTCTAACCTCTCTCATCAGCATCTCTTCCGCCCGCAGAACTGCCACTCACTGGATATTTTCATTTTTTGAACCATTCTGTGGAAACTCTAGAGACTGTTATGCGTTAAAATCTCAGAAGAGCAACAGTTTCTGAAATACTCAAACCAGCCTCTCTGGCACTAACAACCATGCCACAAACGAAGTCAATAAATCACAGTTTTCCCCATTCTGATGTTTTTCATGTCAACATTAACTGAAGCTCACCTGTATCTCCATGATTTTCTGCATTGTGCTGCTCCCACATGATTGATTGAATGTGCAGATATACAGGTGTTTCTATTAAAGTGGCCAGTGAGTGTAGATTTGAAGTGAATTTTTAAGCCATTATGCTGTCATACACAACTTAAACATGATACGTAGAACACAAGCCAAATTATGTAAAGAATGTAAGAACTTCTTTTAACAGGAATTAGATAAGTGGATCAAAAAACCATGAGAACCATAAACCCACACTATGTGCACTAATGAAAAGAAAACAAAAAGAAAAGAGAAGCCAAAGTCATTTTTCCCAAATGGGTCAGAATAATTACAAACTCCAAACTAAAAAGGGCCAAAGAAGACTCAACATGCTGTCGCTGCTGGCCATTGAGTCAGAACTTGTTAAAGAGCTGTACTGTGACGATTTGGTGGATGAGTTTGCAAAGAGCAAGACAAAAGCCATTTACCAAAGGAAACACTGCCTTCTGCATAAACTACTCAAATACTCCTGATGGATGTATAATGTAGCAATGTATATGTTTTATTTTGCATAGTTTTGGATGTGGGGCAGCTCATAATCTGTCCCTGGTCCTAAAAGTCTTCTCTGGATATATTCAGTAACTCTAAAATCTCTCCTACAAAGTCTCATGTATATAAAATAAAACTTCCTTCAGTTTGTCCAGTTCCTTGTTCCTTGTTAACTCTGGTGTGCTACAGTATGTTGCTCTATAGACTGCACTTCAATTAGTTTCCATACGTATGGTAAAAGTACCCTTAGTAATGAAGTTAGAGTGTGCTAAGTAAGTAAGGTGGAAAAGTGCACGTGTGCTAAGCAGGATAAAGCTTCAGTGATTTACTGTGGGGTTGAATGCCTTTGGGAGGTTGTAAGGTGTAAGACTTGAATTTTTCAGAAGAACTGGTTTGAATGAAAAGCCTTGCCTGTCTTCTCACAGTGCAAAGGAAACTGCTTTTGAAGACGCAATTCTTTGCTGACGTGTGGTTTGAGGAACCTGTTCGGCCTCAATGCAGGGCAGTTGGTGCAGTAATGATTGCAATTGATTTTAACTTTTCTCCACTGTGTAGTGTTATTGAGGAAGTAATTACCCAGTTCTTAGTCTTAATTTTGGGAACTGTGGTGAACATTATATGTTATATGCTGAAAGCATGTAGCAAAACTCTCGGATGTTATCACCATTATAGCTCTTTGCTATAATTCAGCAGGAACAATTGCATATCAAGTTCCACCGTTAAACATAATGTGTTCAGCCACGTATTGATTATTGTAGCACAATGTGAAATTGAATTACAGCATGTCAGACCTTCTCCAGTGTGGAAGAGTAATGCATATCTTCTGGACTTCATTGTGTGTGTGTGTGTGTGTGTGTGTGTGTGTGTTAATATTCATGAATTTAATACTTTCTGTTAAACTAAGAAGCTTACAAGTCGAGTTAATTTGTTTTTTAATTATTATTATCATATTCTGTTTTTAATTAAGGTTACCCAATAGAGGTTTTGTCCATAGAGGGGTGCTAGTGAGCCACTGGAGCTCACACTTGACTAAGCTTCCAGTTAATGGTATGAAGTGTACATTAAGTGCATGAGTACAGCGTGAGCAATGTCTAATGAGTCACATTGTTAACAAGCCTTGCAGTATACTAATTTCAAGCTGATAAATATATGAACCATAGGCTATAAGAAACCTATTATTCAGTAGGCTCTTATTTCCCAAAGATACCAAAAGAGAAATTGTTCAACTTCAAAATTAAATACCAGTCTCTTTAATTGTAAATATAACATGATCTTTCGCTTAGAACATCAAGTACTGAGGTCAGTAAAAGCAGCAGAGGAAAATAAGACACAAGACAACGCTCAGGGCTTCTGGACTGAAAACCAACACAAGATCAAAGGTCTTTCTACCAGACAAAATCATATCTGTCTGCATGCAACTGTTTCCAAATTGGGTGGCCAAGACAGACTTGTTGTAGTTCCACTATACTGCAGATCTGGCTTTATAATGTACAACTGCTAGTTGTATGTGGCTGATGATTGAAGCCAGGAGACATCAGAACAAAGAACAGTGATATTTGGCTAAAACTGTAAAACACTTGAGAACAACTCCCCAATTGTGCATAATTGATGTCAGTCTTCAAGCATGAAGAAAAAGGGCATGATTTGAAAAGGAAAAGCCCTTTGGCTACTCCGTCTAAAATGCTTCCCCCATTTTGACTTCACTCCCTCTTTCCATTGATTCTCCAGAGTTCTTAATAGAACTCCATGAATGAGCTGTTTGTATGATATTTGTTTATATAGTGCATTATCATTTTCTAATATTGCAAGACAGTTTTGGTCCACAATACTTTTAGTGACTTCATAATGTTCCAGTGGGATCCATTTCCTACCATCTTCTTCTGTTCAGCACTTAATTGATCAGAGGAAATGTGTTTTGAGTAATCTTGGAGTACGCATCAAACAAGACAGAACCAACATGAAGGGTTGAGTTTTTGGCTGACTGGGTGAATTCATTTAGACCCCAGGAGACTTAGGAATCCATTATCTCATTGACTGCTCTATTAGGTTTAATTTACTCTTTATTGGAATATTATGGATGTCAAAATGGACTCCCTTTCTGCGGTTTGTAATGGCAGAGCCCTTAGTGCTGATTGTCCACAGAGCATGACAGCGTCCACTGATACACATTTGATTCCATGCATAGTTTTTTTATCATCTAAATCTTACAAAGTAGCCAAACTAATACCCACAAGGAACAATTGTGATTATTCTGATTATTCTGATTTTCCTGAGTTAGGGTTTATTATAATAATAATTAAGTTATTAAATGGCTGTTATAAAACAGGAATACAATGTGAAGACATGGGTTGTGTATTTTTATGAAACTTACTTGTAATAACCACGTACTTGTAATGCATGTTATTATTTATAGGCCCAAGGTTCATGTGCACAGTAGTGAAGTCAAAGGCTGCAATCCTTTTCAGAAGCCTGTGAGAGCTAATGGGGCGGCTTCCCACTCACATAACTCTACCAATCTAATAGTGAGGGACTAACTTTCCGGCTCCCACTCACTAATGTGGTATCAAATCTCTCTCTCTCATCTAAAAATATGCCTGTTGTACCAGCGTGTGCTGAGGAGAACAGCTTAATCCACTTTCATTGTCTTTCCTCTGGTCAGTCTCCATGCATGCTGGCTCGACGTCAGGTGTTTTAACACAGTGTTAAGGATGATTCATATCTGATGTGTTGAAGCTTTCTACACTTGATATATCAGATTTATATATTGATATAGTCTTCTTATTATTATTATTGTTGTTGTTGTTGTCGGCCTACTACTACTACTAGTAGTAGTAGTAGTAGTAGGAGGAGGAGGAGGAGGAGGAGTTTTGCAAATTTGTTTTGCACATGTATGGCATTTTTTGCGGTCTGAACTGTAGGTCACCACAGACTTTATTTCTTCCTTCTTACATTAACATAAAGTGCCTCTTTAAAAGCTGCCGTCTACATTTTCAGTTCCCTTCAAAGCAAAAACTACCCACTGCTACAAATGCTGTTAATGCACTTTTATTTACAGGCAAAAGACATCCTGTTTTTTTTCCACACAGATACAGGCGGCTTGTTACATGTTTTATGATGTTGCATACAGAGATGATGGTTTGAGCTCCACAAACTGAAAGCCATTTCCGGTGGTTTCGATTCGCTAGCTTATCATCTGGCTATCAGCTCTTACAGCATGGCACATGGAGACATAAATACAGGATCACAAAGAATATCACCAATTAGCAATAAAAAATTTTATTAGTAAATTTATCCACAGAGGCATAATAAAAATGAATAGGACGATGTGCATAGTAGCATTTAGGTCTATGCATTTAGGGGGAAAATGTGAGCCAAAGAAGAGCCCATAGCCAAAAGAACAACTCTTTTAGTTGAATGAATCAAAAAAAGTGTTAGCTGCAAGGGCCTAGGAGGGCTGGACTTTCCTGAGTAGGAGGGGTTTATTAGAAACTGTATTGCTCCTACTTACAGTGAGAAATTCCCAACCCCTCCTATTCAAGTGCTTTTTCACACATGCACACACACAGCACAGAATCAGTCTCACAGCCACCCATACGCACACTTGGCTGGACAGGATGGTCAAGAGGGAATCACAATCGTCTGATCACCTCACTGGAGGTTCTCACAGAAGGGTAGGCAAAGATGTCCATTCATTTCTTTTCATGTTTATCAGGGTGGGTGGAACCAGCAGTGACAAACTGCTCATTGGACAAATCGTATTTCCAATTAGTGACAGTTGCAGGACTGAACTTGCTTTGAATGGTCGCTTCAAGTAACATCACTGCTTGTGTCATTCCCTAACATTTGCATTATGTCTATTATAAGTTTTGTCTCTATGTATATTTGTACATTATAGTTTTTTTTTGTTTATTTCATCACATATAATTTTCTATAAATAGTACTTTAGCATGACTTGCCATTAAAAAAACCAAAATGATGATTGAGATAATAGTAAACCACTTAATACCTACGTATGAGTTTGTAAAGACATGGACTTTCAACCTAAGGTATCAGGTTTAATCTCCAGCATCACCGTTGATTAGATTGTAAAGAAAAAATGTGACATCTGTGTATCTCACTAGAACGCCAAATTAAAATGTAGTAGATACAAATACTGTATGGTGTAAAATGTAATAGATTAGTTAAACATATTTATGGTGTCAAATTGCAATCATTAGCTACTGAATGTACAAAATATTAGTGGTACATTTCTGTGATCATGCTGCTAAACCTTTTGGGTTCATTATCGTTATTATTTGTGTCTTATTTAGTTAATCATTTCTAGTTGTTTTGAAAAACCATGGAAGCATTGTATTTCTTGACACACTGTAATTCCTGTATCTGGCTTCAACTGTCATACCCTTTTCAAAAGCACTTCAGTCTTATTTTCTTGCATTTTCTTGCATTTGTTTTATTTGTCTCAAGCCTTGAAAACCCCAGGGTAACATGAAATAAGCTAGGTGTTATAGTGTTAACTGCTAAATGTGTGTACTGCAAGAGTTTACTTAGTTCTATGCCACTTGTCTTTTTCTACATTCACAGATAATGACAACTAAACTGGCAACGGCCATAGCTGCTTTCTTTCTCTTGGCCAGTATAGCCGTCATTATAGCAATAGCTACAGTTCAGGTGAAACAGAGGACTTACCTTTCTCCTGGACTTAAGGTAAGACTGTTCATATGTGGATTATTAAATTCACATATAATCCACTGTGCATTAGCGTGACATAACTATATTACACTGCTAACACTGTTAATTGCAAGTAAGCCTGGAATTATAGGAGCGAAACTGACCAAGTACATGAGACAAAACTTGGAAATGCTGAGTGTGCAAGAGCTCCTGCAAACCTGGGATCTGACAGCTGCAATTATTTCATTCTAGAAATATTCCTTGTTATTATATGTTTGAGTGAAACTGCAAGCTGAGTATGCTTAAAAGAGTTGGATAATTAAGCACTCTAAAATCGAAACCCAAGGGAAACACTCTGTAAAGCTTTTCATAGAACATTTAAGGGTTCTCACAGAGGAATAACCAAAGAACCATTAAGGATTATACATTTTCTAAGCGCGTAGGTGTGGATTTCACACTGCAGAGAGTTCATTGATTTGCTAGATATTTATAGCTTTAACTTTGTATAACTTCTAAACAGCCACATAATGTTTAACATAAAATGTATCAGATTATGAATCAGTGTGGGTTTTCCTCTTAATCTGAGTCTGGGACACCACCACCCATGGTCTGCTTTGTCAAGTCATTTTCTGTGTTGTGAAGCTATTTTTTAGAAGTAGAGTATGCGTTTTCCGTTAGAGCGTCTCATGTCAGAACACGTAATGTAAAGGACCTCGGGCAAGAAGGCATGGCTCTTGACAATAGAGAGGTATATTATCGTCAAAAGGCAAGAATGTTAATGCATGGACATAGATTTCTGTTAGTCTTCTACAAAAATATGCACATTGATTTGCTTTGCTGTAAAGTACACTATATGGCCAAAAGTTTATGGACATCTGACCATCACATCCACATGTGATTTTTTGAACATCCCATTCTAGATGTAGTCCCATTTTGCTGTTACAATAACCTCCACTCTTCTGGGAAGGCTTTCCACTAGACTTTGGAATGTGGTTGTGAGGATTTGTTCATTCAGCCACGAGAGCATTAGTGCGGTCAGACATTGATGTCGGGCGAGGAGGTCTGGGGTGCAGTCAGCGTTCCAGTTCATCCCAGTGGTGTTCAGTGATATTGAGGTCGGGACACTCAAGTTCTTCCACTCCAGCCTTAACAAACCATGTCTTTGTGGAGCTCACTTTGTCCACCGGGGCATTGTCATGCTGGAACATGTTTGGGCTAAGCTCCTTAGTTCCAGTGAGAAGAAATTTTAATGCTATAGCATACAAAGCCATTCTAGACAATTGTGCTTCCAACTTTCTAGCAACAGTTCGGAGAAGGCCCACACATAGGTGTGATGGTCAGGTATCCTCAAACCTTTGGCCATATAGTGCATGAATTCTGAACCCTGCTCATAAACCTTTTGTGCTCAGGCATTCATAAATCATTCTCTAAATGGATCTCAGGTTTTCAACACTGCCAAACATCATAAATCAATCAGAATGGGTTATGAGTTTCACTAGAATTGTTACAATTCTCCTACATTCTCATTGGTACCCATACCCCTCCCACTCAAAGCCACACAAGTGATGCTGATCCATTACAAGCAAGACTCTCACTAAAAAAGGAGAATTTTTTTATATTACAGGATCTGTGTGCATTTGCTTTTCATACACATGTAAGAGTTAAACATTATCAGCATGTTTATTCTTTCAGATAGTTGTTTAATCTGTCAGAAAGTAGCTGCCAAAACACACTGAACAGCTGTTTTATGTTACAAAATCTTGTCCACATGCTACATATGACCCTAATTATGTCTGCAAAGAAGTATTAACAATTTTGTTGGTTGAAAACCATAAGCCATTCTGATTAGTTGATGACTTTTGGCAGTGATTAAAATCTAGTTTGAGAGAGTGTTAAAAAGTGACAGTATGATTTTGATATACCTGCACATTTTCCAAACACTATTAGAGAAAATGGAAAAAAAATTCCAAGTGCTAGCAGAATAGACTGAAGTATTATTTTTGTTTTGTTTTTTTAAAGAGAGAGAGAGAGCAGAATGAATCTGTGTGAGGGCAGAAGAAATCATGTTTGTGCGTTAAGCTATTGTGTGTAAAATAACACCAAAAATGAGTGTTCAGTGAGCAAAAAATTTCAGCTGGCAAATTGATAGCACTCTAATTGCTGCACACAACTGTGGCTTTTTATGACTGTGAATATTCCAGTGTCTCTGTCTCTCTCTCTCTCTCTCTCTCTCTTTGCACAGTATGGTATTGTGTTGGATGCCGGCTCCTCCAGAACCACTGTATATCTGTATGAGTGGCCAGCCGAGAAAGAGAACAACACCGGGGTTGTGACCCAGACTACAAAATGTCCAGTTAAAGGTGTGGAACCAACATTCATCCCCATAATGCACAGTCTGAACATACAGTGTGAAGTGTGAAGCAAAGCACTCCTTTCTGTGGGTTTTCACCCAACACTAAAACTCTAAACCTGGTCTAGGATTTCCTGAGCTGGATATGAGGCAATGGAATGGAACAGCAATCTCATTTATTGATTGCTTTAACTAATAATCAATGATTAAATTCTCTTTGAACAAAGAAACCAGGAGTGTTTCAGCCCATATTGACATTTATAGTCAATTTCATGAAGGCAAAAAGAACAAGAACAATGTCTTGTTTTCGGACTCTACATATATCTCACTAGAGTGCTTGATACAACAGAGATTTGGACTGAGCATCATCTGCAACTTCAAGTGAATACAATATTATATTGTATTCCTACAAAGGTGTGGCCGATACCTATTAAAAAATGCATTCTCATATGAATACTGCATGGCCATGCTATTTCTCATTACAATTTTTCCCAATTATGATACAACACTTTGTGAGGGGCAACATGTATTATGTGCTGGATACTAGGCTATTAAATAAAATGACTATGATCATGTTCATTGACAGGCCCTGGTATCTCAGAAATGAATGCAGAAGCCTGGAACAGCCTTAAAAAGTGTATGGAAGACATAACGAATGTCATCCCTCCACATCAACACAAATCAACACCCATCTTTCTTGGCGCAACTGCTGGAATGAGACTGCTCCAGTAAGCTTTTTATCATTATTATTGTTACAGCTGTTTGTCTTCAACTGTGTGATCAAGTCTAATGTTTTCCACATTTAGCAAAATGATCACAACTCCCTTACTATTAAAACCTCATTATTCATGAACAAGTAGTACAACCTATGTCACCATTTATAATCCCACTATCTGGTGTCCCCCAGAAGAGGATGGGGTCCCGATCAAGGTTTCTTTCTCATGTTATCTCAGGGATTTTTCTTGCCACTGTCACCTCTTGCTCTTTAGGGATCTAACTCTACATCTGGGTTTCTGTAAAGCTGCTTTGTGGACATGTCTATTCTTAGAAGCTGCGTACAAATAAAACTTCATTTAATATCATTGGATAAAACGTAATTTTTATTTCATATGAATTAACTATCACCTGCTGTTCCTGCAAAATCTCATGTTGGAATATTTTGTACAGCCAGAAGAGCGAAGAGCTGTCCAATGCTGTCCTGCTTGCCATACAGGAGTATCTTCGTTCTCTGCCATTCGATTTCCACAATGCCTCCATCATCTCAGGTCAGGAAGAGGGGCTGTATGGGTGGATCACCGTCAACTACCTGATGGGAAACTTCTTGGAGGTCAGGTCAAGAGGGATCGTTCAATTCACATACATCACTCTTTATTATTGAAACGGGGGGGGGGGGTTATGTGTCTATTAAATATTAGATATTTTTGGGGAACTCTGTCTAACAAAGGTTTATAGGATAATTTTATGTCTCTGGCTAGTATGTTGATGGTTTTGAATATCACAAACATAAATTACAGTACATTTGTATCATTCTCCAGATCATTAGTATTTTATTAAGCTGTGCTTTGTTCACTTTGATCTGTACAGAAAAATATATGGAATGCTTGGGTTCATCCTCATGGTGCACGGACCGTGGGATCACTAGACCTGGGCGGAGCCTCCACTCAGATCGCCTTCACAGCCCCGCCTGATGCCAGAGGAACGGATCTCATCAAAGTTTCACTCTATGGCTACGAATACAATGTTTACACACACAGCTTCCTGTGCTATGGCAAAAATGAGGCTGAAAAAAGAGTTTTGGCAGAACTTGCACAGGTAACATTTTCTGATCCTGTAATAACTTTGCACTTAAGTGTTAAATTGTTGGAGAAAAAGCGCAAAAGTTTGAATAATCATAGGACAAAATAAAAGAAGACAAAGACATTACGTTATAGTTAGACATTTAGTGTGTTAGGTTTCACAGATGTTCCTTTATCAAAGATTTTCAAATACAGTAGAATATGTTAATATAATGATAATAGTGAAAAAGATTGCATGTCCCTTTATGAATGTGATACGAAATATTATTTACCAACTTATATGTTCATCGTTTGCCTTTACAACTGTCTTTTACACATTTTTCTTGATATATCTGTTTTGCAATTCTATTTTTTGTAGATAAATTGTAAAATAAAGGTATATTTTCTTTTCTCAGATCAAAAAAGCTGTATGTGCTGTAATGAACCTTTCACTACTACTCCCTGGCTTTCTGTATTATCATTATTATTATTAAATATGTGAATTTTAAAATATTGATTCATTCTTGCATTATAGGATTACTGTATTGATCAGTTAACCCATCTGACTTGTTTTAATCCTCACACTAATTACACAAAGCAGACTGCAGCAAAGCAGAATGCACTATCCCTGTAAATCCTTTCTTGTACTAATACAATAATGTTCATACACAGTCCATTTAAAGCAATGGAGCGAGCTTAATCCTAGCTATATTAATGCTTTCCCAGACTACTCTGACATTAGCAACGTCCTGTTGAGAAGTGGCAGATAAAATTACATTAGCCTTCATTATCCTTCCTCCTTTCTATTTTGCACTTCTTGGCTAGAAATGATACCACATACTGCATACCATGGATATAGCTAATGTGTCTTTTCCTAAAGTGCTAATGAGATGTGTTTTTCTTTTTTATGGTATAATAACTGACCTTAGCATCTCTTCCCCATCTCAGCAGTCCTCTGATTGGTCACATATAAATCACCCATGCTACCCTCTTGACTACAACATCGCCATACCTGGAGATGACATCTTTGGCAGTGAGTGTACAAAGCGTAATACTCCAACTCACTATACCCCCGAGAAGACCTTCACTTTCTTTGGACAGAGCGATCCAGCCAAGTGCAAAACTTTGGTCAAGAGTATTTTTGACCTGAAGTCCTGTCAGGGGAAAGAGAGCTGCTCATTTAATGGAGTATACCAACCACCTGTCACAGGTGACTTCATGGTAGGCATTGTTTAGCTAATGATTACAATTATGATAATGTATCACCAAGCAGATTTCCGTTTCAGTCTTTATGGATTGCTAAACAAAACAAGGAAATGAAATCCAACATACTGAAACCAACATTTAATTGTGTTACGTTTGAAGTGAAGCTCATTTCTTTAAGAAGATTTAATGAGGAGTTTGCCATCTGATCTTATAATTCATTCAAGAGCAAGTTTAATATCAGTTTAGTCTGTAGGTATAGTATGTTTAAAGCACATATCCATCATCACAATGACTGCTTTAGTACTGCACTGTTGGTGTTAATGTGTTTATTGCTGTTAAGGCCTATGCAGGATTTTACTACACAGCTGGGGCTCTGGATATAAAGGGCTCTAACAGTCTGGAGAAGTTTAACTCCACCATGTGGTCATTCTGCTCTATGGACTGGAAAACAGTGAGTACCTCTCACAGACTGTCAAAGAGAATGTATACGGTATCAATTAAAAAAATGGTCTCTGTTCTATCTGAATTATGCTGAATAATTAAAATGACTGCTGACAGAGCCAAATCTGGATTTTTCTTCTTGTTTCAGCTCAAGAAAATCTACAACATCACAGAGAAACACTTGAAATCGTATTGTTACTCTGCAAACTACGTTCATACAATTCTCGCAGATGGATACAAGTTTAATGCTGACAACTGGGAAAAACTTAATTTTCAAAAGGAGGTACAATATTACACATAAAACACAATCACCCAATTTCAGTAACCGCTTCCTCCTGATCAGGGTCATGGTGGATCTTATGCCCGGGAACACTGGGTTTGGCAGCCTGATGCTAATGATCAATAATCAATTTAACTCAGATCCCAAGGTGTAAATATTAGAAAGAAAAGATTACATATTATATTTGGCAAATAACCATCACAAGCAGATTAATTAAGGCATCATATTTATGGTCACCTTGCACCTGACCAGGGTAAAGCAGTTAGTGATGGATGGATGAATGAATGAATGAATGAATGAATGAATGAATGAATGAATGAATGAATGAAATTGATTGCTGTGAACTTCTAAAGATTAAATAATCATTGGTGTAATTATTTGGTTCATTACTGAAAACTGATTTATTGAAAAATCAATTATTAATTAATAATTAACATTCATTAACAGCACATATGATTTTGTTACTGCTCAGTTAATACTGTAAATAATGTTGGTTAACAAGGTCTTTACTGTAACAAACACTCTTTCCAGCCTTTGACATGTTCAGTCCATTCATTACACATTCTTTTTTTTTCTTCGCTCTGATTTTTAAAAATCTTTCCTTTTTGAAAAAGACTCAAACTGGTAGATACAATATTTCACATCACATTCTTTTGTCACTGGACCTCATGTATGTCATACCCGCAATTCTAGAGTTAACAATTTAAAGAGGTAATAGTAAAGCCACCTTTAAAATGTAACTGCTGGTGTTTTGCAGGTAAATAAGACCAGTATAGCCTGGTCCCTGGGCTACATGCTAGCTCAGAGTAACATGATCCCTGCAGAGGCAAAGCTCCTGAAGCTACCCATTTCCAACAGTGTGTTCGCTACTCTGCTCTTCCTGTTCTCTGCTCTCACCATCATCACCCTCATGTTCCTCATCATCACACTGGTGCGGATGTTTTACTGATGTCCCTGAAAGCCCTACTCAGGAACCTAGCTTTGTCCTTTAAGCAGCAGCACTAGAAAAAAAAGCACAATGAAATGCAGGGAAAATGTATGTTTACCATGCTGTCTGTGCCACTGGTTCAGCTATTCCTGACAGGGCCTAGAAACAGGCTCACACCACAATATTCACTGCCTGAAGTCTCGACATCTCAACCAAAGTGATGCACAATAGCACGTGTAACCTCTGATATATTATTGCAGCTAAATGAGGGATTTGTCTTTATTGCCGGAATGCAAAATAAAATATAGCTTTTATGATGGTCTGATACTGGGAAAGAGGTCAGGGGACTTTGCAAAGAAGCTGTTTCTACATTTTCTGACTGTGTTTAGATTTCATTAATTCAGTGTCAAGTGTGTAGTTAAGACACTTAAAAGGAAACAAAGTGAAGGTATTTAAATTGAATGAGCGTCAACAAACTATAACCACTGACCAATCACACATTTTATATCGCACATGTCACATATGTTCATGTAACTCAAATGAATCTACATGAATAATACTGTAACTAAACTCAAAAACAAGTTATTTCTTGCTGACAGTTGTTCAGTTTAAACATGCTTCTAGTATGCTTCAATATGTGAATCACTGCTTAAGACACAAAACTGTGTGTGTGTGCTAGATGTTTCACAATGGTGACAGATCTTAAAGCTCTATTTAAATCTATTTAAATTCATACTGGAATATTACTGTAACAAGAGACAATAGCAATACTGTAGAATTGTGACAGTATGTCTAGTATTGTTCCACATACATTTTAGAAAGAGTTGAAGCAGTTAAAAGGATTGATTATATTTAGAAAGTGAAGAATTAGTATTTACTAGGTGAGTGTATTTGCCAGTGCTACTACTAAAACTACTCATCTGTAACCACTCCATCTTCATCTTCACCATTTGGACAGTTTTACTTGATGTTACTTAATGTGTTTTCTATATTGAATGTGTTAGAGTTGCAACAGAAAGGCTCTAATTTGTGGTTTTATTACGCAGCAATATAACAAGCCAAGCCAAAGTTATAAATAGCAACTTGTAAAACATCTACATGTAGCCTTTCAGAATTTTCAGGGTAATATTGTTCTGTACATAAAATGCACTAAACCTGCCTTATAACATATAATACTCATGCCTAAACCTAAAATAATACTATGCCATTACAGGAAAAAGAGGAAACAATCCTTGTTCTCACCAACATTTACAAACTTTTGGAAAAGCACAGGTTTACAGATTTGTACAGGTTATTGGTTAATCAGGTCCATAGGTCCTAGTGGGAGATTATATTGTTCAGGTCACTGATTTCTCCTATCGGAATTAAGAAAGCATACTTAAAGCATCCAACGTTTTTGTTGTGCGTTTTATGTCTCATTGTCTTGCATTATGTATTTTAAATAGGTTTGAATGCATGTGATATTTCAGCGCACATTTTAGTGAAATGATAATAAACGCCATGAATGTTAACAAACAAAATTATTGGGATGATGTTTATATTGGTTCCTGTTTTCTCATAGATAAAATCAGATAAGATAAGATAAGATAAGATCAAATTTTATTGATCCCAAGGGGAAATTAGAGGGATAGATAGATAGATAGATAGATAGATAGATAGATAGATAGATAGGTACATACATGCATACATACATACATACACAGACAGATAGATAGATAGATAGATAGATAGATAGATAGATACATACATACATACATTCATACATACATACATATACAGATAGATAGATACATACATACATACATACATACATGCATACATACATACATTCATACATACATACATATACAGATAGATAGATACATACATACATACATACATACAGACATACATTCATTCATTCATACATATACAGACAGACAGACAGACAGACACATACATACATACATACATACATACATACATAGATAGATAGATAGATAGATAGATGTATGCATGCATAGACAGACAGACAGACAGACAGATAGATAGATAGATAGATAGATAGATAGATAGATAGATACATGTATGCATGCATGCATAGACAGACAGAAAGACAGACAGATAGATAGATAGATAGATAGATAGATAGATAGATAGATAGATAGATAGATGACTGATGGCAGATCTTCGTCTGAAACATCCTTTACTCTGGACACATTGTGAGCTGTGTGTACTATGATTAATTTTTACTACATCTAGGAAACAGATAGATAGATAGATAGATAGATAGATAGATGGATAGATAGATAGATAGATAGATAGATAGATAGATAGAGCTTTACACATCTGCAACTTCATAAACTTGCCAGTAGAGGGCAGTATTGTCCTAGGCTCTCTGCAGTTATGGCGGGTAAAAATGACGTTAGACTGATTAAGTTTATATTGAAAATAGGTAATGTCTGGGTTTTCTATGATTATGATTATACATGATTGTGTTTGTCCTCCCTCTGTAGGCTACTTCCTGTGCACGTGTATGATGTGTAGGCGCGCGTGGGCGCGTTTAAAAGCGCGTGCGTGTGCGTTCCATTGCAGATTAATAACTCAATTATAGAGAAGTGCAGTGTGTAGGCTGGACCTTCAAATCATATAATGCAGCTCTGTAGAAGTTTCAGGTTAGTGCATGGCGCCGGTACACATCCAAGTCTCCAGGTTTAAAAAGTTGTGTTCAAAAGGCTGCTTGAGTGTTCAGAAGCCCACACTGATAGGTCTGAGGGAACAATACAAGCGTTAATTCACTACTTCTAATGAGTAGGTGCTTCCTCCTGGCCTTCCCCCTGCCCCTGCAGCCGCTCTTCCAGGCGTTTTCAGCTTTCCCTATGGATTAAAGTCGGCGCATTCTGCAGCTCTCAGGTTTCACTCTACACTACGAATCCGGAGGGATTGTCCTGCCCAAGCAGTCTAGCCCCACTCCTGAGGTTTCCGTCCTTGGAGAAGAATGTGAACTTGTTAAGTTTTGCAGCTTTTGCAGCCTCGAAGTTGAAGGTGCACGGTACGAAAGCGCAACACAGGGGTCTGCAACATTTCCCCACACACACACACACACACACACACACATCTGCACACGCACACACACGCAGCCTGCGGATGTAAATAAGATATGAAGAGTGTGAGGACAAAAAGAGAGAGTGGAATAATGAAGCGTGAGTGCGGCTTCTGCAGCCTGCTGCTGTTTCATGCCATAGGAATGAGGATGATGATGTGGCGATGAAGGAGGAATGGTCGCAACCAAGGACAGTCCTGTGTGAGCACTAAACAGCTGGAACCGCTGGAACCGCTTTTGTGATGGTAAGAGGACATAAGTAATGGTCTGTTAATTGCTGTGGGGTTTCAGTGATTTTTTTTATTCTCTTGCAGTTTATAAGGAATGCCTCTGTTCCCACAACTCTCTCTTCATTACCAAAAGCAGAAGAATATTAGTGTGTAGCTTTGCAGCTTTGCAAGCTTGTGCTACTCGGACGGAATTGTGTCTCTCCATGCAGTTACAGTTGCTCCTTCATGCATACTACCATGCATACCTTCATCTGAATTATGCACATACTCTATATGTATAGCCGACTAGACAGCGCCACCTAGAGCTTAGCCTTAAGGAAGCCTTAATGGATTCCTTTCAAACAATATCAAGCCACGTTTTACGGACCTTCTGTAGAATAACTACTTATAGAAGCTTGTAGGAAAGTTACTTCTAGCCCACTTTCCTTAAAGTAGTCTCAAGAGATTCTCTTGTATTTGTTCTGATAGTTTTATGCTGCAGTGCTTTTGGGAAATTCATCTATATTCACATTTACTTAGTATTATTATGAGGACTATTCATTGGCATAATTATTCATTCATTCACTTAATTCATCTTCAGTACCCACTTATGGCTCTGGGTGACTGTGAATCTGGAGCCTATCCCAAGAACAGTAAGTGCAAGGCGGGAGAATTCACCCCAAATGGGACACCAATCAACTGCAGGACGCTATGCACAAAATATTACGCTTACAGGCAGGTTAGCGTGGCCAGTTCGCCTACCTGCATGTTTTTGTGAGGTGGAAGGAAACCGGAGAACCTGGAGTAAACCCACAGGAGCATAGACAGTAAGCCACTCCACACAGACAGTAAGCCAAGGTCAGGATAGAACATTATATATATATATATATATATATATATATATATATATATATATATATATACACACACACATGAATTTCTCATCACTCCCCTTGACTTGATTCTCCGGAGAAAAAGCTCAGCAGTGAAGGGTTGATCAGGTCTATATTTAATGCCTGAAATAGGTCTGCTTTTGTGTGTGGTCTCAATCTGCCCCCACAGTCATTCATCACGAGTTCTGTACTCCCATCTTTACTGAATACATTTTTCATTTTTGTTGCACATTTGAGTTCACCAGATTAGATGCATAGAACACAGGGAAGTAGGCATGTCCTGTTAAATCCTGTTAAATGAAATTAATTAATTAATTATTGATTAAGAAAATGAATTGGAGGCTAAGTCTTGTGTGTGTGTGTGTGTGTGTGTTCATATCGTCTAGCTGTGCATTTACACTTTTGCCATAGAAGCTTGATTCTGGTTGCATGTAGATCCTTGAGTGACACAGTCCAAACAAGCCCAGGCTCTACTTCACTGTATTGTCTTGCATTATGGATGATGCATGTATTGCTAACTGGCTTAACATAAATCTGTTACTCACAGGTCCTAGGAGGAAGCTGATTTATCAGTAAAGTATTTGCTACGTGGAGAGTGATTGCGTTCCGTAATATGAGTCATGCCACTTTTACTGGTGTGTTGTAACTAAGCACTAAGTGAGTGCAGCTCGAATAAGACAAGGTAATTCAGCCTGAGAAAGAATCCATATTTACTTGAAGGAGTCGTGATCATTTAAGAATGCATGATTTTTGGAGACTTTGCTTTTTTAGTGCACAGAATGCAGCCAGTGTGTGATGTGTCAGTTTGTTCTGCAAAGGACAGCAGTTTTACATCTTTAATATGTGGCTGACTGTGCAGCATCTTGGATTCATTTTAAATAAAGGAATATGATTGAAAATGCATCCTGCCCTTTGCTTGTAGAGCCCAGTTTGCCAGGGCATATTGGCAGTTGAATTTATTGTCAAATAAATTCTGAAGAAACAAAGTGTGTACTGACAGCCTGGTGATATTAAATAGTACATGCTTCAAGTATAGCATAAGTGTGCCCAAATTCAGTCCTGGACAGGAAGAATCTAGTACAATTTCTGGCCCCTGGTGTAGGATATATCTTTAACAGATTAATAATTTATGATAAAACAAACAGCTTACAATGCATCCATAATGAATATAACTCCTTAATAAATTATTCACAAACATCATAAGTGCGTGTTAATTCTGAATCATTGCTTGCTTCTGTATGACTTCCAAGCAGTCAACTTACATTACTCATTCCCATTCCCAGTCATGGATAATGGCACCTCATGAACCCCATACTCTGTCACATGACCAATCACCAGACTCATCATTAACCAGTCCACACTGGACATCTGATAACACACACTTGATTGTAGTCAGTAAGTCTTAGGAAGTCTCTCTCCAGCACCTTGTTCTAGTTCTCTGCCCATTTGAATTTCTCTAGTTTCCTCAACTTCCTATCCTTGTGCTTGATTTCACCATCCACTTGCATCCCTTCATCTGCAAATCATGATAGTACACAGTATGCTTAGTTTAAGAAAATCTGGTGCATTACATAGACATCCCTAATTAGGCAGTTTTATTAAGGCACTTAAAAATACACTCAGGGAACACTTTATTAGGAACAACTGTATACCTACTCATTCATGCAAGTATCTAATAAGCCATGTGGCAACAGTGCAATGCATAAAATCATGCACATACAGGCCAACAGCTTCGGGTTATGTTTGCATCAACCATCAGAATGGGGGAAAATGTGATCTCAGTGATTTTGACCGTGACATGATTGTTGGTGCCAGACAGGCTGGTTTGAGTATTTCTATAACTGCTGATCTCCTGCGATTTTCACACATAACAGTTTCTAAAGTTTACTCAGAATGGTGCAGTAAAGAATGGCAAGACTGGTTCAAGCTGACAGAAAGGCTACAGTAACTCGGATAGATATCAGAAACCTGTACAATTGTGGTGAGCAGAAAAGCATCTCAGAATGCACAACACGACGAACCTTGAGGCGGATGGGCAGCAGAAGACCACATCATGTTCCACTTCAGTCAGCCAAGAACAGAAAGCTGAGGCTGCAGTGGGCACAGGCTCACCAAAACAGGACAGTCGAAGACTGGAAAGACATAGCCTGTTCTGATGAATCTCAATTTCTGCTGAGGCACACAGATGGTAGGGTCAGAATTTGGCGTCAACAGCATGAATCTATGGACCCAACCTGCCATGTGTCAACAGTCCAGGCTGGTGGAGGTGGTGTAATGGTGTGGGGAATGTTTTCTTGGCACATTTTGGGCCCATTAGTACCAATTAATCATCACTTGACTGCCACAGCCTATCTGAGTATTGTTGCTGACCATGTGCATCCCTTCATGGCCACAATTTACTCATCTTCTAATGGCTACTTCCAGCATGATAATGCACCATGTCACAAAGCAAAAGTCATCTCAAACTGGTTTCATGAACGTGACAATGAGTTCAGTGTTCTTCAGTGGTCTTCCCAGTCACTGTATCTGAATAAAATAGAACACCTTTGGGATGTGGTAGAACAGGAGATTCGCAGCATGAAAGTGCACCTGAAAAATCTGCAGGAATTGCGTGATGCAATCATGTCAACATGGACCAGAATCTCAAAGGAATGTTTCCAATATCTTGTGGAATCCATGCCATGAAGGATTGAGGCTGTTTTTAGAACAAATTGTGGCCCTACGCAGTATTAGTATAGTGTTTAGTGTTCCTAATAAAGTGCTCGGTGAGTGTAGGTGCCCCTCATTAGGCAGTGTATAAAAAAAATATATGTGCACAAATTTCTTCAAGGCCCAGGCACAAAGAACATATAAGGTTTGTGTTCTCTGTAGTGTATCACACTCTAGAGCTCCTTTGATTACTGGCCCTTCGATTTCTGCAGGCTCTGTCTGTGTTTTCACGGTTACTATAAAATGTTTGTTTGGGTATGTATGAGAGATGAACCACTGTCTGACACAATGTACATGACAAATTCAAATCGTATCAGGAAAACAAAATAATATTCCACATGACTTCCACACAATATTTTCCATTTTTATTGTCTCATAAAACTCACTGGCTCAATGATTGACTGGCTCATTGAGCCACGAACTGACACTGTATTATGAGAGGAACTTGTGCTATATTATTATTTCCTCCATTTCATATTCTGTAGGAAAATATGTCGACCCCAGAATATCTCACGCTCAATATCAAAGATATCATGAAACGTTGTGTGTTTTGCAGGATGTGGTATGAATGGAATCCTGTGTATATTATAAATATATCCATGGAAAATAATCCATGGAAACCTCAGGAAAAGTGTAAGGACCTGGAATTATTTTTTACTGTATTGCTCCAATGTTCAAAGTTTGGACAAACTATAGAAGAGCATCTTGGGTAATGTCTTCTTCCTTCTAAATGTCACAAGCTAGCAGAACCAGTTTGATACTCTTAGAGCTCTTTAATTCCAAATACGAAGTCAAACCAGGTAGATTGCAAAACATGCAGCCAAATAGGACAATGCAGTCAAATTCAAAAAATGGGAATGGGATAAAACACAGAAACAAATGCTTAGAAATACACAACAGGCTGGCAAAACCTGCCAACATGTATGTGGAGTGGCATGGTATATAGAGTGACTCCAGTGATGGTCAATGAGGAACAAGTGTAGGAAGTTAAAGTTATTATTTAGTTAAATTATTGTCTGTTTTCGTCCCCCGTACACCACAGTTGCTGGGCATAGAGACTAGGTTTAAAAACACTAGAGTATTCCTTTAATTCATGAATAGAGTAAATAATCTTCTGTTCATTAAATACAAGTTTAGTTTAAGAATCTTTTATATTCATTTTTAATAATTCTGAAAAAATGTTTTCCAAACAGGCACTTAATGCAGTTATAATAGCAGAAACAACCACACACACAAGTCTTGGACAAGAGCAGATGGTTCAGCTCTCTTTCATGCACACACCAACTTGAACATGAACACACATACTTTCGCTTTGTCTCTGCTGCTCTATTTTGCTTTTCTCCTTCATTCATCTCATCCTTTATCAGACATACTTGTCCCTTGTTTTTGATATCTCACCAGAAAATGAGCATCATTGAGTCATACTTCACTAGGAGACTAAATGTCCCCATAATGATATGAATATGTGACAGTTCAGACCTTATAGGGACATTAGGCAGGCCCTAGAGGTAAATTATAAAAATAAATAAATAAATAAAATAATACTAATAATACTACTAATAATAATCACTTTAATTTTGAAATAATCAATCAATCAATAAGCACCAAAGATTTCCTGATGCAGATCTCTTAAACTTAAGAGCCCCTCCAATGTGTTTCGTAAATCCTAAATGTTCAATAATGCAAATAACGTTCAGTAGTGTCTTCCAGACCAGAAATCCCGTGTAGACTGGCATGGAGTAGAGATGCACTGTGAGCACAGAGCACAGAGAAACTCATGCTTTCAAACCAATGCCATATTGTCTTAAACATAAAATCAGCATGAGGAATACATTGCGAGCAGCACATGACAGCAACCAGCACTGCAGCACAATGCTGGATAGGTGAGAAAAATATCTACACACAACCCTAGATGAGTGAAAATAACAGCGCTTACCCAGTATATTGTTCTTGACGATTGGCTGCTATTTGTCCTGACAACAGGGGATTGATATGCAGTGAAGGCACTGAAACATACTTTACCTATAGCTGTACAGAAGCACTTATTCGAATTGAGACAATATTCTCTCTTCTCCACTGCAACCCTACCCTATTCAATCTAAGGTAACTACTGTAGCTAGCTTATGCACTCATTTAAAATCAGCTAACATTATAAAGAACAATCCTAGTAGCCTAATTATATGAACATGCACATGTGTGTTTTTCTTGGCCAATATTTAAAATGGGCAAATATAAACAGAATTAAATCAAATGTTTGGAATATTCATACTATAATACTCATTCCAATATCAGTATCATTACTGACAGCTATCAAAAGACATGTCTTCGTATCAGTCAGAAAAATGATATTGATGCATCCCTAGTTCAAGGTCACATAATGCTGTGATAAAAATACCAGAGCTATCCTCTCTCACTCTCTCTTTCTCTCTCTCTCTCTCTCTCTCTCTAACACTTAAACAATCTGCATGTCTCTTCTGAACAGACATTACTTTCCTGACAGCTCTAATGGTCTCAAGGTGCATTTTTGTTCAATTACTGCCAAACACTGAGCAAGGCTTTTTTTCCCCCTCTGTTCTGACCTTTCCCTTCATCACAAACAAGCCTTTTGTGCAAGCTATTTCTTTATTTTCTTTCTTCCTCCTGAGTGAGATGACTTGCTGTATGGGCCATTGACATGTCTCTAACTTGCAGTTAAAGCTAGAGGCAATGTAATTATGCAGCACTGGCAGCTCGCAAGAAAGGCCTGATCATTATCATTGAAATTGGCTCTGACCTTATCTTAATCATCTCCTTGGTGGGTTTTGCATTAACCTGTCCCTGCTGTGTCTTTATTATCCTCCATGTTTAATGAGATCAGCCTCTTTAAGACCTTCTCTCACTCACAACCTGTTTGCCTGGTAAAAGACTAAATGACCTCACTTGCCTGTACCTGTGCTGGAATTAGTTGAAGGGATAGTACAACATTCTCCATTTCCATAAGAAAAGTAGTTGAGAAATACAAACACACGAACAAAAAAAATGCTATTTGGATGTTGGAAGATTATTTGTTTTTCAGTATAACCAAATCTCATATGTTTGAGGCATGTCCAAGCTTTTATTTTTTTTTTAGATAAAATCTTTCTTTCCAAGAACAACCAGTTGACAAAACACAGATTCTCAATGATCTTCTGTTTTATTATGCAGATTTTTAACTATCTGCACTACTCTGTTTATGGTTAAATTAAGGTTGAATTAAGGGTTAGGGACAGAGTGAATGTTCACATCATTTCTTACAGCTTCGTATTTGAGTTGGTCTTGGATTTGTATTGAGTACTTTGAGGATCTAAATACAAATCTGTTTTGATGGATATGTAATAGAGTAACAGTAAAGTAGAGCTATCACCTGAACAGAATGTGAACTAAAATGTTCCATTAAGATGTGTGCTTTTACATAGTACATATTGTTGTTCTTTAAGCTGCTCCTGTTAGGGGTCACCATTGCAGATCATCGGTCCACATGTTTGATTTGGCACAGTTTTTACGCCGGATGCCCTTCCTGACCCAACCCTCCCATTTTATCCGGGCTTGGGACCGACACTAAGAGTACACTCCCAGTGGCTGGGTTGGTTCCCAGGAATCAAACCCAGGCCACCGTGGTGAGAATGCAGGATCCTTAACCGTTAGAGCACCAGGGACCTTTTACATAGCACATGCTTTTGGCCATATAGTGTACATCTGGGGCTGAGACATTATCAAGGATACATTGAATAAAAACAAGTCTTTACTATCTGCTCTTCAGGCTTAGTTTGTCTGGGTGTTGTGCTTGGAGCACTGCCTTGTTGAAAAGTATGACACCTTTGCCTTGCTCTTTGGAACTGTTTTTATTGGAGATTGTTGAAGTAGTTTAAGGCAGCAAGCTTAGCATGCAAGTATACTGACATGCTGACAGGAATGGCATGTGCTAAATGCTTGACTGCTTAATTAGAGAGGTGTCATCCAAAATGTGAAAAAAAACTAGACACTTGTATGAGGTGGTCTCAATATTCATTACATCTGAGTCCAATTTGGTGAAAATCTTCTCATGTGGCCCCTGTTAACAGTCTTAGGTAAAAAGAATTGTGATATTTAAATGTCTTTGTTTACACTTAAGAGGTATAACCATATTTCTACCTTAACCATATAGCCATATTTCAACAATATTCCAATTAAATATGGATCTGTGTTGCACTACACTATGTCTGATCAGTTATATTTTTGTACCTGTATCTGCATGTTTGATTCCTCTGTGAACCACTTTCAAATAAATCTTTAATATCAAAGCTAATATATAAATACAAATATAGAGACCTTTGAGCTGTTCTATAGGTAATTCTTTTTTCTGTATGTCATCACTGCCACTTCAGTGTTTGGTCTAAGCTAACACATGTCATTAATGCAGCTCTCGGTTTGTTTTGTTAGCATGGTTAGCCACAAACCCAAACCCATACCCCCATTATAAATCAGTTGCTTCTACTTACTCACCATAATATTACTTCCATACCCATCTCCCTCTACAGCACACCATCTCTAAACATGCCAGTGAGATGATGTGCATGTCCCTGCAGAAGGTAGGCCTGTGTATTAGTTTCCTCAGAGGCAAGGAAAACTAATCCATAAGAACTTCAGCCCTTTGGTGCTACAGGCATGACATTCTTCAACCTGCCAAATAATGGGAGCCTTTCATAAGCACTATCTGGAAAAGTCATAAAAACATTCAGCCACTGTGAGAGATCCTACAGAGCCTAGACATTCCTCTCCCCTCAGGTTTCCCTCTTCACTATACAGATACAGAGACAGACATCGGTACAGCAGATGTACCTTCTCAGTAGAAAGGAAAATGTTCTAGGAAAAAGACAACATGTGACATAAAAATGCAGTTTAGTGAGAAAACAAAACCACAAAGCAACATTGACCAAAATGCTAGCTTTTATGAAAAAAAAACTTAAAACAGCGTTTGCCTTCCTTTATTTTTAGATATATATTGGTAGACAATTGCTACCATATGCAACCTAAAATTACAGCTTACTCTTCAAGAAAATGGTATATTGGGGCCAAGATAATTAAAGAAGTCCACTGAAAGAAAGGCTAAATACATGTTTGGGATCATTCCACTCAGATTTCTGTGATGTCTAAAGCAGTTTTCAGGTCAGTTTCAGTTTGGTTCAAAAACATGATGCCATTTTGGGAATAATGTAGAACCAAGTATACTTCTCAAAAATCTAAAATAGAGAGAGAGAGAGAGAGAGAGAAACAGAATATATATGCATCATGAATGGAAAATCCAACTAATGTTGATCTTTTCCACACATAGCCAAGTCTGACTGCTGTACATATAGCACCATCCCCTGAATGGAATTTCTTTTGACTCATGCTGATATTTATTGTCTCTTCCTGAGATCTGAGATGCTTTTCTCTGCCTAGTTTTGGAAAAAATAGCTAGTTTGTGATTTGCTGACATTGGCACCCAAGTAGTTATTGATGTATTATTTGTCTTAATCAGCACTGTTTCTTTGCTCTGTCCGGCAGGCTCTGGGAGCAGGGATGAAGCTGAAAGTGAAGCGGCGCCACATTGTGGTCTTTCTGTCTCTCCTCACCCTGTCAGTAGTGATGATAAACACATATTCACCTTTGCCCTGTGAACAGAAATGTTTGCTATCACAAGGGCCTCACCAACCCTCTGAGGCAGAAGCAAGGATCTCTAAACATCTACGTCCAAACATACATAGGGGATCTTGGAAGCTTTCTAAAATGAAAGCTTCAGAAAAGCACACACTAGTAATTGACCAGCACCAACGTAGAGGCAATAAACTACAGGAAAATGTCAATTTTTCAACCAGAAGTAATGCAAAAATATTTGTGAAACTAAAACAAGGGTTTTATCAAGGCAGAAACAAGCACTCCTCCAAGACATATATGGCCAATACAAAGGAAAGGTTGTCCAACCAACCAGGCAATGGCAATGACTCCAAATATGCCAGCCACCTTGTTCCCAGACATGACCAAACCATACCTCAGTCTGCCAGCATGCATTCCCTCCACCCAGACATTAAGCCATGCAGTCACAAATGCACTCCAGATGGGCGCAAACCAGAGGGGCTGAAGTGGAAAGCCAGTTTAGGGCTGTCTGCAGAACTTGAATGGGCCTCAAAAGGAACCAAAACATATGAAAGACAAGCAAAGTTTTCTGGGAAGAAGCGGCACTACTCTATGGTTGAAAACAACAGTGTCTCTGGAGAAGGGGCTGAGGGGAGGGACTTCAAGACTAGTTGGTGTGAGACTTTGCATGATCAGCATTTCAGTGAAGATTGGGCTCAAACTAGAGCTGAATCTTTGCCCTGGTTTAGTGAGGATGATGTGAAGAAGATGAATCTCCTTGCCAGAGGCACTGTGTTGAGTAAAGCCAGAATTCCAGGCCATGGCCAAGTGCTTCAAGTGGGACTTGGTGGTTGCAATGAAAACACCGCTCCACTTACGGGGGACCATAACAGACTCTGCCACACAGAACAGTGTGCCCTGATCAAGCGCCCGAGTGATTGGTTTGAGGTTCTTGCATTCCATTTGGATAGGATCTTGGGTTTGAATCGCAGTCTTCCAGCAGTGCTAAGGACTTTTCATAGTGATCTATTACCATATAAGTATACCAGTGGTTCTGGCAGACCTGTGGTGTGGTGGGACCCAGATATTCAGCATCTAGCTGATGATGATAATGACCAGAACTCTTTTTCCCTCACCTGGCCCCAGTATCAGGATCTGCTAAAAGCAAGATGTGGGATGCAAGTGCCTCTGAACTCATCAGTGTGTGTAGGTGTACACCATTCAGAATGGGGAAGACTGGCACTGTTTGACTTCCTGCTACAGGTGAGAGGTTAGGTAGAGTCTCATAACGATCATCTATATACAATACAGTTTTATTTTGAACATTACGTGAAACCTGTAATGAGAAATAAGCCATTGCTTATTTTGGCCAAGAAATCTTAATTACCTAATGAACTCTTAAAGAACCCTGTTTCCTAAGCATGTAGGCATAAATGATTTTTGGGAAGTCTCTGGGGTATAATGATAAGATTACCACAGCAGCATGAGGTGAGTCATACTGTAAGTGCAGAAGCTCCAAGCTGAAAATGCAGCAGGGACAGAGCAGTATCAGGATCAATCAGGCAAGTCCAGAGGGTGAGAGGAGCCACAGAAGGAGAAGAGTTTCAGGATCTGGCACGAATCCAACTAAACAAAAATGTACGGTTATTATAGTATTATTTTAACAGCATCAGTATTGAAATTACTTTTTATAATGATTCACTGAGTGAAATGGAGGACTCTGCCAAGTAAACAATGACTTGCCTGCCAAAAGCAGTACTGCACAAAATCCTGATGAGCTTTCTCATCAGCAGCATTCATTTCCCTCTCAGACAGTGGCCCATCTCAGACAGCCTTTTGCAATGAGCCTGTTTTTTTCCTTCTTATTTTGTTAATGATTGCATTTTCTATTCTCATAAATGGGTTCTCTGATACACTTCTAATTAGAAGAACCTGAGTGCATAACTCTGTCTGCAGTGTGGTTGACGGTTGAGTTCACTCTTCTGTGGATCACACAGGGGTTCAATTTCCATACTGTAGGGCTGTGTTTTATTAAATGTATACCTTAATAATGTAATTACAATGGTGATATGTCTGCTTAGTTTACTTACCCTTCCCATAAGGTAATGTCTTGGATAGGTTTAGTGTTTGCGTTGAAGCAAGAGCATCACAATAGGAAAAATATTCCTAAAAACAGCAGTTCCAGAATCAAAACAATGGATTTTACAGGCAAACAATAACAAATGGGATTTGTCTGAGGACAGAGCAGAGAAAAATAATAGGTCAAGGTCAACAAATCAGTGAAGTATAAATCGGTTAATATACAGTAACATTTGACTAATTAATTTTAAACTTAAAAGTCAGTACTCTGGTAAGTGTGATGGCTAGGTGGGTGGTGGGTGATAGGAGGGGACCAGATAATACTTTTTCAGGTTTTAAAGAAATGGTCGCAGGGTCAGCTAGGAGGACATGATAAAGTGAGTGTGATCTCTCCAGTACAGGATATGCAAAATGGCATTTTAATCTTGATAAACAAGAGATTGATAGTGACAATCCAAACAACTTCTTCGGATGACATTTTCTTTAATAATTTCTGTCTTTATGAACCATTATGGGTTACATAGTAGAGCAGAACCATTATACTGTATGTCCTTATAAAGGGTTATAGGCCAAAGCACTTGATTGTTTGAGGTAGCAAACAATGAAATTAAATTAATGTAGTTGCATAAACAGTGCTGATATAGAGTGAAAACACTGTGTATAAGAGTGTGTGTATGTATTTGATTGTAAGATGAGATAGCTATGATAGGCCATGAAAAAAAATGGAGAAAAAATTCAATAAGTGTAACCTGGCCAACAGCTAATAGCATGGTATTGATTTGGTGTGATTTGCAGAGCAGAATCCCTGAACACTTGTTCTAAGATACTTGCTGAACAGTCCTGCTGGCTCTGAGGTGCAAGTTAACACCCATCAGTGTGAAGGACACATTCACTGTCACTACAGGAACAGAAGACTTTCTGTGCACTGTGGATAAGACCTTTATTCCTTGTGCTCTTCTTCTTTTTTATGAACTTATGAACTGATTCTTTTTCTTTCTAAGTTTTGATGTTTTGAGGCCATGACTGAAAGCATAATGTAGAATATTGAGTGTGCTTACAAATTCACACAAGTATATACCTTATGTACAGTATACCTTATATACCTTATACCTTAAAGTATATACCTTAGGGTACAGTACACCCAAAATGGACTTGTAGGGAATAAGCATGATCTGCATTTGGTGTGGGGTGGCTGAACATGCCCATTTGCCTATGAGGCCTATGCATATATATTGTATCTAGAGATAAGATCGTTATTATACATGTACACGTGTACAATTTTTTTTCCCTTCATGTATCCCTCATCCTCCTTCTGTCTTGGAAGGGTATTCAGGTCAGAGCTCAGAGTCAGCCATGGCACAGCACCCCTGAGGCAGTCTAGGGCTCAGTAGTGTCAGTGTGGCCTCACTACTCACAGCCTTCCCATCAGTAGCACAGAACTTTAACCTCAGAACGATCCAAAATAGGACAGAACTATTAGAATGAAGAATAAAAATATTCATATATTTATTTGTAATCTACAGTGCAAAATCATTGAGTATGGTTCACTGGAGCAAGATTGCACAAGATTATATAACTAAGTAATAAGGTTATGTAAGTTAAAACTGAGGTTATCTCTGTGGCTGTCATGAAGAAGAACACACTGTGTACAGAATACAGTTCACTGTGGTGTTGGAACAGAACATGCAGGCAAAAAAATGATAAATACTGTCCAACTGTGGAATATTTGCTTATATGATTACGTGACTCATTATTTGGGTAGTTCATATTAGGACACCCCAGCTGCATTATCTCTGTATTACATTGCCCTTATCAAAATGAACCTTTCAGTGTAAGGTTAATTTCCTCTCACTGGCTGTTCTGAATGTGCAAAATATATGCTCTTCCAAACTGTGATCACTCAAATGCCAACCTGTTGGATTGAAACTGGTTTCTTGTCCACTTTTGCGGTATGCTTTTCACAGCCGTGTGCAATGTAACAGGGATGTGTGAAAGCCTCAGCCCTGGGAAATAGTGCTATAGTGCCGTCCACCGTACAGTGTGATGGTAATTATTACCCACAATCCTCCATGTTGCCAAATGAACTGTGCTGTAACTATCAACCCATGATCTATTTACCTTTTTTTACCCAGGTACCATGTGATCTGAGCTGGGACATATGGGTGGGGCTAAGAATAGTGCAGACCATTGGTTGATACAGTCATCACAGCATTGTCCTGATTATCTCTGGAACTTCTTCTCTACTGGCACAAAAATCTTCAGTAGTAGGCTAGTGTAGTGACTGCCAAATCCTCCTGCATATGGTTGCTCAAACATCTCCTGAGTCCTGTGCATTACAGTTCTCAAGGATAGCTGAAAGTAGCAGATGATCATAACATGATGCCTTACTAACATCTTCCCAATTAGCACACAAGGTCACTGCAACACTGATGAGATGTATGTGTGCTATCTAAAACCACTTATTTAGTGCCCTCACGAATAGTGTAGAAAGACTTTTGAAATTCAGCCCCAGAAAATGCACTGTGTGTCTGTGTGTGTGTGTATATGTGTGTGTGTGTCTTTTAATGACCTCCGGTATGGTTTGCACTCTACTCTTTATTTTCAGTAAAGATTAAAATATTGGTACACTTGGTTGTGTGTGGGTGCGTGGGCAGCCATTTCTTGCCGAGCCGTGGCAAACCGCACTGTTCGCTGGAGAAGCACTATTATAAAACCTATTATAGGCCTGATAAAACACACAGAGGACCACATCTCTGCATAGTTCAACCTGCAAAATATGAACCACAAAGGAACAAACAAGAATGTGGTGGATGGTTGGATGGATAGATAGATAGACATTGCATATTTGTAAATAGGCTATTTAACATGATAGCATTACTTAATCTAATCTCATATCATAATAATAACATTACTTTTGTTTCTATGTCATTTGGCTGTAATAATATTGCTGTAAATGTGACAATATGCTTCTTTCTCTGAAGTGTGTATGTGTGTGTGTGTGTGTGTTGATCTCCCGCAGGTGAATGACAGACTTGACCGATACTGCTGTGGGTTCCAGCCCGACCCTGCTGATATGTGTGTGGAGAACCTTCTCAATGTTAAATGTGCAAACCCTAAAGATTTAATGCTGGTGCATATTCTGGTAATGTCATTTTCTGCTAGGAGTTTTTATTCTAAACCTATATTCAAAAGTGGTTTAAAGTGGCATTTCTACACTGAGGAATCAGCCATGTCCTTGAGCAGTTTAGGACTTTAACACTCTCTTTGACATCCTTGCATGCATAAATGATGACATGGTGGCTTCAGTGAAATATAATACCATTGCACTTTTTAGCTCCTAATGCATGCAGTTCTATTGACTTACCAGAAGACAAGAAGCTGGCAGGATCTGTTGCAATCACTACGAAACAACACATTTTGTACCTGTGCAGAATATGAGAGGATAGTTTATTTGTTTTTATATTTTACTCATGGACAGCTGCTAAAATTAACATCCTGGATCATTTTAAATTCACTCTACAGTATACACTATACAGTATACAGAGCTTTAGTTCCCTCTTGAAGCCTGAGATACAACTAAATATAAAACTATTCATTTTTTACACTGTCTTACTGTCTCTAATTCTTCACACTGACACATCAAAAATAAATACATGTGCTTATTTGTAGTGTGTTACATTTTATGGTACACAAATGACTGACGCTCAGTATTGGATTTGATATCTAGCACCCCCATAAGATTAGGAAATCCTTTCATAAATATTTCATTTACACACTTTTTGAGGATGTTAAATATAATGTGCAGAATGAAATTCTTATTATATCAGAATTGACAGAAATGCTCTAAGGGCCAAAAACTGTCATCTGTGTGTCAGCTGCATTTTCTTTCTTGTTATATGATTTGACAAATGTGTCAGCTTACTTTTTGTTCATTTTCAAAAAGCTTTAAGATGACTAATATGTTTATAGCAGTTTATTTAACATAATTAAGTTCCAGTGTATTTGTGTATTCAAGGGCACTTGCATTTCTAATGAAATTATATCAGTGGGTGCTGACTATATGAACTAGCTCTCTCTCTCTTTCTCTCTCCAGGTTCGGAGGACAGATCCCTCCAGACTGGTCTTTATAGATAATGCAGGCAGGCCTCATCACCCACAAGACAACCTCAACTTCAGACTGATTGAGGGCATTGATGAGTAAGTGCTGACATTTATTCATCATGAAAGCTAGAGCATGTAAGGAATTTTACATATGCGTTTATGTATCTACTTTACATAAAGGCATTTATTCAGCCACACCATTTGAAACGGTGAGTAGATAATAAGCCAGAGAGGGCACTTATCTACTTATAATGTTGTCCTGGTGAGGAAAGGACAATTCCAAAATATGTTCAAGACAATAAATTATTATATTAAGTTTATATTTAGTCATCTTCTTTTATTACTATTGCATGTGTGTATTGAAGAAAAGGTTTGCGCTTACAGATTATCCACATGTGCGCACTAGATTGCAGATATTAAATCAAGTACCTAATTAAATTTGAAATTTGATCAAACATAACTATTATGCAGTGGCAATTTCAGTAATTACCTTTGCTGAGTTCAGCACATTGAAGAATAAAATGAAACAAACACATTAGGTTAAAGAGGGAATCAGTGATTTTAAGGCTCATTCCAGCAGCTTTGCATATTGATATAATGTTCATGTTACTACATTAAATTAAGTTCTCAAAGGTATGCAAGTGGAAATTTATGAAGAAATTTTGCCCTTAATTTTAAATACATTGATCTAAGCATTATTTGTTTTCAGTTTGGTACAGTAGGTTTAGGTTTTATTACCTTATCCTTAACTTGACCTAAGTCCTTAGTGGCTGCTCTTTATATTTTACGTGATGTGTGTAAAATATAAATATAAGTAAGATTATTTTGCGGATTTGCGACTGAGCATTATTTGGTTTGACGTAACATCTGATAGCTAAGGTCAGCTTGAGGCCATGTCTGTGACATTACGTGTTACTTGATCAACCTGCAAAGGTATTTTTACATAATCATACATTAAACATGTATGTAATTTAATAGTAAATAGTAATCCTGTTTAATAGTAATGAGTAAGTAATAAGTCCTGTAGTAGATTTAAATGATATATCAAAATATCAATAGCAATAAAATGCTTTATTATCATTTCTGTCAACATGTAGCCTGTAGTAACTCATCCTATACTTACTGGCAGTTTCCAGAAATTTGGCTCAACCAGAATAACGATGGTGTATGTACATTTATATCATCTCCAATATGGCATCTGTGACAAAGCAAATTTTCTGAAAATCAGTGGGACATGAAGTGAGTTACAGCATTGACGTATCGCCATAACTAGCAACAGCGGCTAATATGGCATCTGCTCTTTTCCTATAACTATGACATGGACCACGAGCATCCAAGCAATCAGACAAGGAGGCACTTCTACCTGCCTGTCAATCATTTCATCTGTCAATTTAGAAAACTCCACATCTTGCACTAGCACTTCTATGTGTAGTGCATGTATTCTGGGGTGTGGATTTGAAGGGAACACCGAAGGACCGGTTGTATTTATTTGGATTCTGAGCCTTATATCAGCTGTTCTATCAGTTAACCTGTACCAAAATAACCTGAGTGCAGAGCATGTTTTTGTTTGGCAGGTTTCCGGAGAGAGCTTTGTCAGTGCTGCGGTCTGGCTGTCTAGAGCCGCTGCTCCTGCGCTCGCTGTCTGTGGATAAGGAGCTGTGGGATAGTCAAGGAGGAGCAGCAGGCCTCAGAGCCACCATCCACAATCTCCAGCGCAGAGCTCAAATCCTGCTGCAGCACATCCAGAACAAGAGAGTAAACACTGATCTGTGAAACTATACCTATTCAAAAGAACTTATACTGACTACAAGCAGGCAAGGTAAAAGTTTACAAGTTGTGATTTTTTAAATTAATAATAGGTTGTGATATCTGTAGCTGTTGCTGCATCTTGTGCATAATAATAATAAGAAGAATAAGATACTAAATGTTGTGCTACAGTTATTTGGCAATGTGAAACAACGGCTTGGTGCAGTGCACTTATAAGAAAGTACTTCATCTAATATTGATGGTGACCATTCTCAAGAATGAATTTGGGATGTTTTTATTGATTTTTTTTTTTCTTACTGGTACTCTAACCTAAAAGTAAGCTAGTTAAGTTAGTTAGCTAGTTAAGGCATCTGTGTCTCCTGTAGTCCTATGTTTGATTTAGCAAATGTGGGAAGCAAAGTTAAACTTTAAAAAAAAAATGCATCATACAATACACTTTTGATTTGTGAGGCTGTTTTACAGAAATGAATTTGGTCTGTTGTGCATTGCACATTGTTGTGTGCTCAAAATTCTTACAAAAATCCCATTATGCAGTAGAAATGTCCAAAGATTCAATATAATCAACAGGGTTGATTTTATCAGTTCTGAAAATCTAGATTACATCATCTTTTACTAATTAAAGCTATTCTTCACAAAAAAAAATTATGTTATTATTTACTGGAAGCAGCGATCACAATAATGCATGACACATAAAAGACTGACTGACTTGTTTCCAGGTTATTAAGAGATTACAATTAACGTTACAATTAACCTTAACTATGTTAAGATAACAGCTTTGCAATGAAATGATCTTTCTTTGTTTTGTTTTGTTTTTAAAGGGAGAAAATGGTGTCTAAATTTCAGTTGTATATAAGGTCGTCGAACTGCTATAAAATTGTCTGTTTTACATAATATATTCTTGATAAGCATCATGTGAATACTAGTTGTACTAGTTTTTGATACATGATCAAATAACAGTTATTTGTAGTGTACTCAGACTTTTGGACCGTACTGGGGCCAAATCTGCCAGTCATCTGCTGCAGTGTGAACAGGAGAACACACTGAATGTGGCCTGCTGTAGACAGCTGAAGAGATGCTGCTAGGTGGAAAGGCATGTCTAAGAAAGGAAATACTGTGTCAGCATTTCTTTTGCTACAAAGAGAGTTAACTCTTTCAGTTGTACAGCTTTGCTCGGTTGACCAACTTGCACACACATTTTGGTGCTAAATAGCTAAACAATTCTTCAGTGTTTTAGCTGAGGTATGAGGATTTAGGTATGAGGTGTGAGACTTAATAAAGTTTTCTTTTCCCAGAATGTTGTAATGTGTATGTTGTTTGTACTTATGTTTTTTTTTTTTTTATGCCTGCCATAATAATTCTTTTTGGAATTATTCAGGAGAATTAAATTGAATTGAATTTGGTCAAAGGTCAAGCTTCTCTATATTATTTGTTTGGGGGTTTCAAACCTCCGAGCAGAAATACACTGCTGTCAGAACATCTGGATAACGTTGATGTAACTATGAACAAACTACGAACTTCAGCATTATGACAACGTAAATAATATTACCAAATTAACACTTGTATAATTGATCTTTTTTTTTTTAATAATAATCCAAATCAGCCAAATAATCAACACTTGCATTAGACAATGTTCATACAATCACTGAGTAAAACTAAGCCCATGATGAGCAATAACACCTTAATGAACATGTTTTCGGTTGTTAACTGGCAACATTCAGAACTGAGGCTGGAAAGCAAGTTCAGATATTTATACCTGGAGGTCAGTATTTTATCAACATGTAGGAATTTTAAATTTTTGCTAATTTGTGTGGATTATTTTTAGTAATGCATTGAATAAATGTTAGTTAATACATATGTATTAGTTATCATTTAAAGAGACATCAGCTAATATACAAGTGCTAACTTGCTGTTCTAAATTTGGCTTTATTTATGCTGAAATTTATGGTTTTTAAATGTTAACTAACACAGTAGATGTTGATAGTTAAGTGAACCTTAATGTAAATCATTAATTATTGATTATATGCATTCATCTTCAGTAAGAGCTTTATCCTGGTCAGAGTCATGATGGACCCAGAGCCTATCCTGGGATCACTGGCTGAAAAGCTGGAATACACCCTAGATGGTTTTGTCACTGTTTACATAGTGATAATACTTTAGGGTAAGATTTCTCTTATGCACAAAATTGTCTCTTTTATCCAGCCTTTTATCCATTCCAATCTTTCACATGTGCAACGTGCATTTGTACGCCAAAAACTCTAGTGTATGTTCTGCTTCTAATCGCACTTGAATGCAATTCAACTACATCCCTTTTATCCTCATGTCAAGAGTTCATCAGAGTATACAGCTGTTAAACACCTGGAAATACTAGGTTTGGATTGAAAACTATAAAATATACTATACCCACATCTTAAAAGAGGCTCTATATTTTCTATAAAACACTGTTATTGATTTAAATATGTGAATAATGTTAAAAAGCTACATGAGGAAAGGGTAAAAACATCCATTAAACTTTTCAGTCAAAGTTTATCACAGTGTGATGTAATTATGATTTATTACCTCATTATTGAAGAAGTTGAGAAATGATCATTTCATTAAAAAAAAAACTTAGTGGAGTCATTTGTACTTGTAAGCATACAGCTTCAGACATTTGAATGTTCCAACAAAAGTTTTAGTAAAATCTGGCATCATGCCGTGACTTGCTGTTGTAGATTTTCTTTTTTGTTGTTACAGCATATTACAGTGTTGCTTCTCCACTGCAGTCTGATTAAACAGCACAATACAACTGATTTCATACAGGCTCAGGATTTTTCTACATAAAACATCAAAATATCTACGCATCAAGTATGTGATCAGCCCTGACAGGTAAAAACTTCTCAGTTGTTCACAGCTGAATGAATAATCGTAATTGTGTGTGTGTGAGTGAGAGAGAGACAGACAGACCTAATTTACTGCAAATAATATAAGCAGTAATACTGTAAGAGATCCTGTTTAGAGTTATAATGCTTTATGTGTAAAGCAGGTATACATTTTTTTTGCCAATAGTGTTGGAAAATGCATAGAGATAGCTTGATGGTGTTGTTGCTATCACTATACACCTATTTCCTTGTATCTATAATTAATTTAAAATATTAAATTTACAGTATAGATATACAGACAAATTAAAGGAAAAACAACATAAAATATCTTAGGAAAGGAGTTAATTGGCATGTATATGTATACATCCACACAAGATAATCAATAATATTGATGTAGTAGGCGGGAACAATATAGTTAGCAAATTTATGCACAAACAATTTAAATCTGTGATTGCATAAGTATTCAACCCTCTTGTTGTATACTAATGCAAGCCACGGTATGTCATACAATGTGTCTGCTAAATGGTTTAGCATACATTAAAGGGTAAAACAGGCTAAATATATCCATATAATCCATTTTATTTACTTAAATCCTATGAAGTACATTTTCATTGTTGTGGTGATACAATATAAAAGGAAAAAAACTAAAAGAAAGAATACATACACATGAATAAGGTATACACATTAAGTGAAAAAAGTTATAACTAGACTTGGGAGTAATTATTTAAAATGGTCCAGTGTAATAAGTGTGTGTTCTGGTGGAAAATTCTGGGGAACTGTATTTAAATCCAGGCTTTCCCGGGTCAAAATGAACCTAAGGAACATCACAAGCACAAGCGATGACAGCGCTCTGGTGTGAATACAAGCTCCCCAAACAAGCTGGACAAATGTAATTTAGCACCTGTTTGTCAGTTGTTTGTGAGATTCTGAGGTTGTCTTTTCTCAACACAGACACATGTTCCAGGATGACAAGTGTAGGCTGTATACAGCCAAACCTGTTGTGATTGCAGTGGCCATGATGTAATGCTGGACGACGCTGACTGGCCTGCAAAACCACTGTGCCTCAATCCCACAGAAAACCTGTGTTCCTAAATAAAACACAGTGATCAGAAGCACATTTGGGAGCTGGATAATAAACAGAATCAAGAGGTTTAAAAGGCACAAGGACTGCATTACTACCAAACACTGCAACTCCTAAAACCTTAACATCAAAGCTTTAAGAACACAAATATCAATAAAGCTGATATCGAACATAACTTCCATTGGCCTGTATTTAGGCCACACCATTTCTTTTTGGAAATTAGCAGACTACCTTCAGTAGGTGTCCAAGACCCTGCATGACTCCTGTTTAATGGCATTAATTAAGTGTTAATTTTTAATTAAGCATGACATTCAATTAATCTGCAGTCCTCAAAGAGCCAGAGATAAAATCCTTCAGAACTGGTTCATTTTCTGCCCTCACATCTGGCCATCAGACCTGAACACCGTATGAAGTTCTGAACTTTGGCATCGCAGAACAGCTACATACCTTCACAGCCAAGCTCCTCAGTCAGTGGAGTGAATCCAAGGGCTCTGCCCTCCGGTGTTGCTACTGCAGAGACGTGCGGTAATAATTGAGTCCTTAAGGTCCTCACCCGGGAGTGTTGCCATGACAATGCACAGTGTGCTGAAGGCTGGCTCTCAGCTCTGGTGTGATGATGTGATTAACGGCTCCCACTCGAGGCCTCAGTCTCAGGTGAGGTGCTGATGCAGAGGCAGGAAAGGCTGAGCTCTGCTCCACTGGGGCCTTAATGACAATCTGTTCTGTGAGCACCCCTCTGTCACAGGCTATGTTCGCATCTGGAACTTTCCCCTTGATAACTCGACAATACGCATCAGCACCAAGCTGGATACAAGAAAGCTGACTTCTCCCCTGTACGCATCTGCTAAATTAGTTTTGCATTAGTCACACAGTCAAATGAAGTGTTACCCACCCGCTCAAATGAACAGTGCCAACACATTTTAAAGCCAATTATAAGACATTGGGTTGTGAAATGTTTCATGTTTTCAGAAGAGTAAAATTACAATAATTACTGGAATTTAGTGCAATTCACAAGAGCCCCAGGACTATTATCCACAGCCCCAAATCAGATACAACACCATATTTTCCAAACATGTAGATGGTGTGCAGAAAGTTCAACTACGGTCTTAACTGACTGCCCCACCCAATTTCAAATGTAGTTTAAATGACACAAGTTCAGGCACTGCATGACAAATATGACAGCTCCAAGAAATCAAACTGTAATCTGTGGGGTGTTCTTTGCCTCCTTAATGTTTGGGTGGTACCAGTATTACTGTTACTATTGGAATTTTTTAATTATTATGGCCCTGATTATGATTACCTTTTTTTTAATATATTATTTTATATTATGTGATTTGTACATGGTAATGGATGACAGGAATTAAGCATACATACAACTTTATATTTATAACTCAGAGAAACAGGGCATTTTCAAAAGCAAAAACAGGGTTATGCGAGTACTTTTGTTGGAGAAACTACGACCATTCCTCTAAGTGTTTGAGTGGAAATTTTAAATCATTGTGTATTTCTATTATACACTTTGCCTTGTTCTCTTGGAGGGTGCCAATAATTCTGGATTTGATGTTATTTAACAGTCATGGGTGATAATACAGTAGTGAATTGAATTAAAGAAAAGTCAGTTTCAGTGTGTCTTCTGTACTGAAAGTAGAAGGTCAGAAGTGTAAATGTGTAAAAGAAGCCTGACAGAAATAGTCAATGAGACAAAAGCCTAACTTCAAATGAAGGAAGCTTAACCTTGTTCCTTTCTTCTCACCATCAGGGTTATTTTTGCAAACATAAAGGCCAATTAGTGGCTCACAGTTCCCTCTGGAGAAAAAGAATACGGCTGTCAATGTGCTGTATGAATCCCAAAGATCTCTGAATGCTAGCTCAAGGCAATAGACTCCATTATCAATTGTAATGGCAAGACAAATTATTGAGGGTTTTGGTATTATCTTAATTATCTTAAAGTAGTTAAAGTAAAGTAGTTATATTATCTTAAAAGTAGTTTATACATGATAATGCCATCAGTATTGGATATACCCAATGTTTAATACACCTATATAAATTATATAAATATGTCATGTTTTCATTTCCAACGTTACATTTTCCAATGTTTCACTTGATTTGGTTTAACTTTACTAGTGTATGTTGTTCAAAGAGTGAAAATGTAAGGTCATGACAAACTATTTCCATAAATCAGCTCTAAAAGTGTAAAGGAAAGTCCCTAGCTCTCTGGCAAACAGAAGCAGCAGACATAAGAAAGGAAACCGTTTTATAATTCTCTACATTATTCAAAATTTCATAGAAGTCTAAGGTTATTGGATAAGTTAAATGAATAGTAAGGTTTATTGAAATAAAACCATTAAAGCCTAAACAGACTATATACTTCTTGACATGAAGCCTCAAGTACATTTTTTGAGGTTTAAAGTTTAACTTCTGTTATGCCATTCTGCTTTTGTAATAGCGTAGCTACTGATTAATTGTAATCGGTACTATACCTATGCAGTAGATCTGGGTTAGATATCAATGCAACTTTAGCAGCTATGACACTGAGTTAGATATCAATGCAACTTCAGACACAGCCAGTAAAAATAAAGTAAAATTGCACTATATGGCCAAAAGTTTGTGGACACCTGACCACCACATACATATATGGTTCTTCCCCAAACTGTTGCCACAAAGTTGGAAGCACACAATTGTCTAGAATGTCTTTGTATGCTGTAGCATTAAGATTTCCCTTCACTGGAACTGAGGGGCTCAAACCTCTTCCAGCATGACAATGCCCCTGTGCACAAAGCGAGGTCCATGAAGACATGGTGTGCCAAGGTGTCTCACTAATGCTCTTGTGGCTGAATGAGCACAAATCCCCACAGCTCCACTCAAAAATCTAGTGGAAATCCTTCCCAGAAGAGTGGAGGTTATTATGACAGCAAAGGGGGACTAAATCTGGAATGGGATGTTCAACAAGCACATATGAGTCTGATGGTCAGGTGTCCACAAACTTTTGACTTTTTTATAGTGTATTATTATATCAGAATTACAATACAAAGCACAGAAACAACGGTTTCTATTTAAGGGCTCTGTTAGGTAAGCAGTTACGTGAGTTACTACTTCTGGGTCATGTCAAATCCTAAGCCAGCAGGAGCTAGCACACAGAAAAAAGCAGACGTGACATGAGGGCATTCAGTCAGATCACTCGCCTGACATATACTGGGCCATGTTCCTCCAGTGTCTAAAAACATCTTCCCTGGTTTTTTTTTTTTTTTTAAAGCAAAACTCATACTACCATATTTTTAATGCTGTTGTGCTTCTGCACATCCACTCCAACCAAATGATATGGCAGTTGTTTGTTTGTAGTAGACAAGTCATTAATCTGTAATGGTGACTCCAGTCTATTACAGAAATTACTAACTTAAGGTGAAATTACTACCTTAACCTCCAAACATCAGAAATGTCCAACCAAAAAAAAAATACAACTAAGCAATCATAAATATAAATGAATATGAAATGCACAACAAGATTTTTAAATAATTGAATGAACAATTTATATATATATTATATATATATAAAATGTTCATTCAAAGCCTTAAAAGATGGCAGTAGTTGACAAGACAATAGTCAATTCCTCTTCTTGCATTCAACTTGAGCATAATATTCTCTAAAATAATGCTTTTTCATGATGAAATTGAACCCAGGAGTTAGTGGTTCTAATCTGGTGTAATGTATGACATGCAAATGGCCTGATTACCAAGCCTTATTTATATCCTCAGAGTCAAGCGTAGGTTTTGGTGTTATGGAATTAGATCCCCTCTTTCTGTGATTACCGGCATCAGACATCACACCGATTTCATATTAGACTCAGCATGGATTAATTATCCTTATCTTATACATGAATTTGATTAGCACTTGATTATGTCAATCAAAACACTGAATATGGTAATACAGAGTACAGCTGTGGTCTCTAAATGAGAAAACATTCCCCAAAATAAGTATGTTCTGTTCGGGTCAAAATGAACCCTTCTTTTTTTTTAAACCTAAGCTAGAACCATTCTAAAAATGATTTTTTAAGAACATGAACAATGACAATTTTACATTTGGTACATCTGCTATACTCCCCTTCATATTTAGCCTTTATTACATATGTTATGTTTGGGTCATTTTGACCTGAGGATAAAGCAGATAACAAAAGTGGTGAAATATCAATTGACACCAACTGTTTGTTTTTTTGTTGTTGTTGTTGTTTTTTAACAAAATAAAGCAGATAAGTAAATTCACTCTATTACATCCATGTATTACTTGTACTCACATGGGGATGATTGTAGGAGCATCCCCAGGCATAAGAAGTGGCTTTGTGTGCCTTTACTCTTCCCCAAAAACACAGATGTATTCAAGGTTGGTCATTTCAAATATTCTCTTCTATCTCTGCTCCCTAAGCCTTTGTGGCCCATGAACAGTACATCAACTGCTAAGTAGCGAACAGAACACTTTGGTTAAATACTGATACTGAAGTATGGGACTACAGTCAAGGAGAGCCAATATGTTAAAGAATTAAATAATTTATAGTGAGAAATGTAATAACTGATACTACAGGTTATATTCAACTCTTAGTTTTGATAAACCAAACAGCAGTGTCCTATCTTTATTTCCATTTGATCATGCCAGACCACACTTAAAAGACTCAACCATCCCATTCCATGTGCCCAGTACAGTAAGTCTCAATATCAAAATAAGCAAGCATGAAATGTCTTCTAGAATAAAAAGGAAAAACACCAGCACTGGAAAAAAAGTACAAGTCATCGCACATACAAGGAATAAATGGGGGGAAAAAAAAAACATTTTTTAAGACCACTTTGTTTTTATGCTAATTTGGCTCAATATTTTATCTAATATTCAGCTAACTAATGAGAGTCTAATGACTGCAAGAAACATTTGCTCAAGTCACAAAGTCACCTAAAAGGATTGCAAAATTTTAACAAAATCACTTGTACCAAAAAAGTAAGAAACTTTAAAATATCTATCAGCGCAGTCAGATAATCACACCCACAGACACAATAAATTTCAACACCAGACATCTTAAACTAATAAATAAAAATAAATTACCTTATAGAGTTTTATAAATACAATTTGAAAATCGAAAATCTTTCAAACTCATGATAAAGTTGAAGAATTCTTTACAAAGAGTCAGATTTGGCAGTCCAGAGTTCTGTATTATTTTTAGTCCTCAGCACAAATGTTCCTCTCATTTACTGTGGTAATGAGCTACAGATTCTGTCAAAAAATCTTTTTTTTTTTTTTTTTTCCACAGAACAATCCAGCTTCACAGTATTTGTCATCAGCATTTCCCTGACTCTGGTCATGATACTGTGAGCTCAACAGAGTTAGGTTTTACATATAAGAACGTCTGCAAATGGTCCCAAAAGGTTCTTGTTAAAGATACAGCGCACCCATACTAAATATGTGGTAAAGGGCTTAATGTTCTCTGAAAAGGTATAGTTTTGCTGGGGGAGAATGTAAGGCATGTATGTGTTCTCCCCCTGCTCCTGGATCCACACTTCATATTTTACCTCTCTTACCTTCAGGTACTTGAGGTTCCAAGGTATCTGCCAGGACACAGAGAGCTTTGCTTCATGGGCAGCCTGCACAGACGTCTGGCACTTGGGTTGCCTGACTCGACCAGGATGTACTACACTGGCAGGTTTGCTCTTTTTCAGATTAGGCTTAACTTTTAGACCTTCTCTAAGGACTTCCAGGAAGGAAGGAATGTCCACAATGGTGTCTTGATAAATCCGGAAAAGCCACTCTGGGTTGCGACAACAGAGGTGTCTCGGCACCTCCTTGTTAGCTAGAATACGTTCCTGTTCCTCTTTCTCCAAGTGAGCAATACCACCTTGGTCCCAGGGCCGGTCAGGATAGGCCACAGAATTTTCTTCAATGGTGTTTCTCCATGATATATACTGCAGGTCCATTCCTGGTAAGGAGGCCAGAGTTTTATATGGCGTATACTGTTCTGGGTTGACTGCGTATGGGAAAAGCTCGATGACAGCAGCCCCTCGTGGTAGGAACATGGACGTGATCAGCTGAGCACCGTGCATGCTGACCAACATGGATGCCCCACTGATAAGCTGGACTATGCTTGCAAATGTTTGCTCCTCCAAGGACACAGTGACTGTCCTCATTTTGTACTCTTGAGCCAAAGCAAGAATCAACTCTGCCTCATTGAGTATCAGCCTGTTAGAAGCTCTACTAAACACTACTATATAATCATCACCTTCAGGCCTCTCCTCTGTTGTGATATTAAGCCTGTCCATTATGAATGAGGCAAACTGACGAATCTCATTCCCAGACACCAGAATGTTGGCTTTGGGCCCTTGGGGCTGTACAAAGCCATACTGATACCATGTAGTCATCTTTGTCAATCCGATATAAGATTTAGTGAAGCACATCAGCTTGCCAAAGTTCCTTAAGTGCTCTTTAAGTAGTGGCTGTTTACTGCTAAGCAGGCGATAGAGATCAAAATGGCTCCCCTCTCCCCAACCTTCCATGAAGACAAGCCTGGCTTCATCATCCAAGTCTGTGTACTGTTGCATGGTGTAGAAAATTGGAAGAAGATCATCATGGAAGATGTGCATCAGGTTATCAGCATTGAAGCGATTGAGGATGAGAGTGACATCTGGCACAAACACGGGCTTCGGCATATACTTTAGTGCAGCTGCGGGCAGTTCCAAGAAGTTAAAGTACTGAGTATTATGATCCTCAACAGAGGACAAGTCCAGCAGGGCTGGTTGGAAGCGACGAGGGCCCAAATTAGGAAGCATGACTGAGGCATTACTATGGAAGAATATGAACTCTTCAGCCTCGGTACAGTAGCAAAGATAGTCAAAGCGGCAGATGCGGTCAGTGTGCATCTTGCCGGTGCAGACCATCCTTGTGCCTTGTTCTTGCAGTGCCAAAAGGGCAGCATGATAATCTATGCGCACATGCGAAAGCTCCTGGGATTGACGCGTCAGCTGTAGCTCCTCTTCAAGTTGGGCCATGTGGTCGCTTAGCTGGACGTACTTCCATAGCAGGGCTGCGACCAGCGACACAAGCAGGCCATTTAGCACTGCTGCCAGGTTCATTCTACAGCCTAATGCATGCATTGCAGCTGAGCTCCAACACCACGCTCATGCTCAACCTGCGCCAGGAGGAAAAATTATATATTAAATACTGTCGTTGTAAATATGGGATAATTTTCCATTTTTTTTTATTTACCCACACAAACAAAACTTAAAGAGAATCTGTAGTTCTCTAGCATCAAAACTCTACATCACCCTAATCCTTCTTTACAATTAGAAAGCTTTATATCTGGACTTCATTTTTTCTTTCTGGTACACTATATGGCCAAACGTTTGTGAACACCCGACCATCAAAACCCTTATGTGCATTTTGAACATCTCATTTCAGATTTAGTCTTGCCTTTGCTCTTATAATGACCTCCACTCTTCTGGGAAGGCATTCTGCTAGATTTTGGAGCATGGTTCTTGGGATTTGCTCTTTCAGCCACAAGAGCATTAGTGAGGTCAGGCACTGATGTAGGGTGAGGAGGCCTGTGGTGCAATCGGCATTCCAGTTCATGTTCAGTGGGGTTGAGGTCTGGGCTTTATGGAGGCCACTCAAATTCTTCCACACCAAGCTTGGCACACCATGTCTTCATGAACCTTGTTTTGTGCACAGGGACACTGTCATTCTGGAAAATGTTTGAATCCCTTAGTTCTAGTGAAGGGAAATTATAATGCTACAGTATACAGAGACATCCTATTCAATTGTATGCTTCCAACTTTGTGGCAACAGTTTAGAGCCCACAAAATGATTAGAGCCACATAATAGTTAAGGCCTACATATGGGTGTGATGGTTAGGTGTCCACAAACCTTTGGCCATATAGTGTACATCTTCTCTCCCAACAGTGAGTTACAGAAAAGAAAGCCCAACGGCTTAACTTCACATCTTAGTATCTAACTGTCTGAGCTGCTGACTTTCTCAAATAGCCATCAGACCCATGGAACAGACCCAGTGGCCTAACATACACACACATGCTTTGTATTCCCGATTGATGTATCTGTCTAAGCCCCTCTATTTGAGAGATTATTTACCTTGTGGGCGATTATTGCAAGCTTCCAGGTTCTGTCTGCTATAATATGAGCATTGTAAATCTGAATCAATATTTGCTTGAAGCACCTTCTGTAAACTTTCCTGGCAAGATATTTTTTTTTATTTCTTCTGACAAAGGCTCTACTTGGATGGCATTAATTTTACATGTGGAGCTGTGGTAACTCCATCCCTTACAGGTGTTACTCTTGTGACTTTATTTATGTCCAGATTGGCAGTTCGTTTTTCTCTGTCCACTCTTGAGAAAATTGAGAAAGTTTTTTTTTTTTTTTTTCCAGACAAAGTCAAGGGTAGGCTAAGAATTGGAACACTGTTTCGGATAAACAACTTTAACAGGACATTACTGCCTCCTGCTTTAGAATATGTTTCTGACCACAGTACAACTCGTATGTGAATGAGTATCCACAGAATTTCTAAATACTCCTATCACACTTTAGTTGATCTGGCTTGTCTACGCACAGTCCTCACTTCAATTAAAATAAAGGCATATTTACATATGCCACATGTGGTGATCTATAAATACATACATAAATATGACTGTTTCATAGTTGTCTGGATGCATTTTCAAGGAGAAGACTCAATTTTATTGAAGACATTGCAGACTGAGAAACATTTAAAAAGGCTAAAGAATCATAATTCTTTGACTATTGCTTATATAAAGTACTGTATTTTGTATAGATTGAGGTGTGATTTCAAATCAACATTTCAAAACTGTCACGGTTAGCTTCACATACAGCTTCTACCTCAACTAAACAAAACTCCTAAAAACAATGCACATCTTTGCCCAAATAAACACTATGAGCAATAAGAGAACAAGAGAAAACTCCAAGAAAATCATGTCCAAGGCCACTCTATTTTTTTGCATGGCTCCAGGAAATGGAGGAGAGGCTGACTGAGCTCTGGAAAGAGCACAAATACTTACCTTACTTAAATTTAAAAAATAAATAAATAAATAAATAATAAAATAAATAAAAATAAACCTGCTCAGGTTCGGTTTAGGCAAAGCCAAGTAATAAACTGTTTATTTTTGGATGCCAATTTTGGGATCAGGTGCTTTTTAATCAGGTGAAATATCTTCAAGTGAAAAAAAAAAATCATGTAACCTCATCTGCCCCTGAACATCTCTATGCACACTTTGCACAAGACAACAGATCTTTTTTTTTTTTAAAGCATAGTGCTACAGTTAAAAAAAACCTTCCAGTTTAGTCCATACCAACTTACATCTTAAATACAGATACAGATGTTTGGTGCACTAAACAGATACCAATTGCAGCACTGCATTACACTTCTAATCAGTAATAAAGGAAAGAACGGGGAAAAAAAACAGAAGGAGACAGGGGTAGCTCAGGGTTCTTAGTGATGAAATGATGATGAGTTTAAACCTCAGTACAGTAAAAGATCACAGCTGGACCTTTGCACAAGACCATTACCCTACCTTAAGATGTCAAACATGACAGAAAAGGGAAACATCCTGATGAATGGTAATGGTGACAGTCTGTCCAGTTGCTGGATCTATATAATAGAAGTTTTATTTTTTTATTATTTTTTTTTTTTTACCTTAGAGACTAGATACAAAAATACACTACAGTCTCTGCTAGTGGCAGACTGCCTAAAACATACAAATTCATAAAAATGGCAATATTTCAATTACATAAAAACATAAAAAGGCCCACACTTGGCCAGCTCGTAGACTAGGAATGCTAATTTTACCACAAAGAGCAAATTTCGCTCAATATCATTTTTATACGCGGCGTGTCAGATGTTGAGAATCAGGAAGCGTTACTCTCCAATCCAATCATCCGGGAAAAGGACGGCAGCAGCAGTGTTTCCAGTTGTGTGCTTTAATCCTGTTCACTGAGCAAAGGGACGCATGAACCATTAACTGTTACTGCTACTTTAGTGTTGTACATAACACTAAAGAACCACTCACGCCCCTGAAGGCACTGGCGAACACAAACTGTTTTCAGATGACTCCGGAAATATCCATTATGTTAGCAAAAATATACGCAGTTTTAATAAACAGAACTGAAAAAAGAGCCAATTCTATAAATCATCTAAACTGTTGTTTGAAAACGCATAGTCGTAATAAAATACAATAATATATAACAGAATATATTACATTATATATTAAAAATATTTACACTTTGATTTTCAATATCTAATGGGTCTCCTCTGGGAATTTTCTCATCTGGGATGGTGCACAATTCATCCAAATGTTTAAGGCTTATTTGAGCATTCAGCAGTTTATACATTCCTCTGCTAAATAGCTACAAAACACTGCAGTTGAAAAGCGGACACTGCGTAGCTTAATGTACGAATATGCCTTTATAGTGGAGCTGTCGCCTTTAATCTAACACGCTTGCTAATCTACACAACCGATACTGAAAAAAAAAAAGCCTCTGGGAGAATGGAGAATTGCTGCATGAGCTCAGGATTAAATAAAGTGAAATTTTCAAATATTAATAAGTCCTTTATATTTGTTCTGCTTTGTGGTTTACCTTTACACCAGGCAGAATTTCTGTAGCTGGAGAAGACAGCTATTGGCTCCACTGATCTGTTTCACATTTGCTGCTTTACTCACAGTCAGTCTGTTCCATCTCAGTTGAGATAAATGAGATGGCAATGTTGCTGAAACAAGATCGTTATGCCTTCAGAGTCACTAATTTACTGTTTGTGTTTAAGCTAATGCACTCATCTCAAACTACCCATTAAGATTTTTAGTATTATTTGGCAAAAAATGTATATATAGCCATGAAGTACTGTGAAGATTAGTCATTTAAGCAGATTCTTCAGCGACAAATTTGTGTACATTTAGTCAAGTTGTTATCCGGGGAAAAGGTTTTAATGTTGATCTACACCATTGAGACAGACAAACACATTAAAGAGACATTGAGGTGAGTAAATTGGCACTAATTTGCTAAAAGCACTAAAAGACTCTTTAAGCAGTTAGCATCATGAGATTTGGCACTAATGCAGTCATTCAGACATAATTCATATAGCATATAGCAAGAATGGGCCACGTCCTTGAGCTGCTCTCCTCCCTTCTCTCCATATGAATGGAGAGGTAAAGCAGAGATGACAGGGCTCCCTTGGCTCTGTGGCATACAGCTGTGCTGTTTGCTGTGGGGATGATAAGCACCACAATGATGGGGGGAAGGCGGCCTAGTGCTTCTAATGCATTTTAATCAGGCTCATGGAAAGACACTGCTCTCAGTCTTCCACCGGCCCTCGTCTCTGATGCGTCCCATAAAAAGAACCGAGGATCTATCTGCTCAGTTCTAGCCTAGTACTTTTTTCTCCGAACATCAAACAACTGAAAAGCCTGGAAAAAATCCATTACACTCTCATTGTCCACTGCCTTATTGTATGTCCTTTCAAGCATCTTCCATCTTCCAAGTGTGTCCATCTTCATTTTTAGCTCAGCTGTGACGCAACAGATTTGTATAAAACGGGTAATAAAACTGAAAAAAAAAAAAACTTTAAAGTTAAACTGATTAACGTTAAAGTGGCAGTACGTACTCCATTTGATTCAGTACCTACTGCTTGGCCGTTGCTAGAGTACGTACTGATCAGTATATGTACATCCGCCATGTTGGCATTGTCATGTGACCTACGATGAAATAGTAACCGCAAAAAACATGCCAGCCTGCCAGATTAGAGTAATTGTTTTTTCTTGTTTAAACTTTGACAATTTACTCAGGTGTTGTTAAACAACTACGTCTTAACCACAACGTTTAATGCCTATAGCACTTACACTTAAAAAGAGCCGACGTGCTGCCTTCCGCCATTTTTGATTCTGACAGCTCTTCCGCACCAGTCCCGTTGCCTTATGGGATAGCGCAGTGTCCACTGGTTCCATACTGCAGAATCTCAGTGGAAGCAGTAGGTCATCCGGGTATTTCTCTCCTACTGCTTTATGAATACTGAGAATTCAGACATACTACTCCTTTGGCGTACTGCTTTTTCGCTCCTGTATAGTAGGGTAGAAGGTATATTCGGAGGCAGCCTATGTTATTTTAAAGCTTGCTCTCAGTAGCTACTGTTTTTTCCCTAGACATGGGTGGACAAATCACAAGCCCAGGACAAGCAAATTTTGTGTTTGAGCCATTAGGTTCATCAACAAGGGGAAAAAAAAACAGGGCAATGCAAATGTAATGCAATGCTGTTACTATAGTGCAAGCTCCTCACTCAGAATTTTGCGACCTGCTGCACTAAACACACTGGCAGAAACTAAACGCTAAAAACTATTTTTACTATTCTGATTGATTAGCGTGCACAAACAAATGATCTTTTCAGAACCAGGAACATGCAGGTACACAGAACCACTGCCAAAAACGATCAAAGCTTATATAAATCTCCTGCTAGCACAATATGTAACCTCGGACGCTTGCCAAACTTATATGACATCTTTTGCATTGGATAGAAAACCATAGCTCACTGGCGAAACTTTGGAAAAGCAATGTGTCACATGATCGTGTACACATTCATTTACCTCAGTCTGTATTAATGGCCTTACCTATTTGGCCAAACATTATGTTTGCTGCCATTTTTTAGCCTAGTTAGTTATGTTTCTGAACGACCAAAATATGAGACTAGACAGCACACTTTGGTTTTTATATGCACATTGGACTAACTAATGAATTTGCTGAAACTGAGCTGCCCTTACCTAAGTTTCCAAATTATGCATTGTTCTTTTCTGATTTATCAGTTGTCTCAGAGAGTGCTTTTACTGGAATCCTATCCCAAATTTTAAAAAATGGTGCTTTTAAGTTTAGGTATTCAGTTGCTTCTGCTAGGGAGGAGAAGTATTTCATGCATATATAATAAAGTAAGAATCATTCCTAATAAAAGGTCCTTGGTCACGAAATGATTTTAATTTTTAATTTCCATTACTGGGTCACAGATATCACTTTCTGAGTGGTTATAGGCAATGTTCCAATTGCCTGCTAGCGGCGATGAAACGGCCAGTGTGGCCAAGAAGCCCTCTGTTCCTCAGAGACGGATGAGGAATGGAGCTGAGACAGTCCTCCTGCAGGGGTTACGGGAAACAATGTCATTTGGTCCCATGAGGAAAAAGACCGTACGTAAGACTGCAGCACTGAGGTGAGGATCAGACATTAGTATGGGAGCAATACAGAACTCGAAGCTAAAAGTGTGCCAAATTTTCAAATACTTTAAATATATAAGCTTGTAGATATTTATAGTTTGCAGATGAGCTCTATAATAGGGTGACACGGTGGTGCAGCGGGTACCATCTCACAGCTCCAGGGTCCTCGGTTCGATTCAATCTTCCAAAAAAAAAAAAAAAAACGCTGATAGGTGGGTTGGCTACACTAAATCACACCTAGGTGTATGTGTGTGTCTGTGTGGGTGTGTGTGTGGGTGTATGGTTCCCTGTGATGGATTAATGACCACCCTGACCAGGATCCTCTCTGGTTACTGGACTGGAGATGTATGAATGAATAAATCGAATAAGGAAGAGACTTCTGAAAGACTGCACGAAAATAAATGAGACCTCTTGACTCATTAAAGGTGCTCTTCCTATTTCTGAACATAATAAACACTCACATAACATCAGGCTTTCACAAGTTATGGGTGCTCTTGATGTATTTTATTCCAGTAGATCTGTGCTTGAACTCCAGACAACAATATAGATTTTAAGCTGTAAATTTCATCAAATTTATATATAGAGCATGAATTATAGAAAAGACAAACCATGTTGAGGTGGTAAAGAAGGCGTAAAAAAGAGGCACCACTGACTGACTACAGTGTAACGCTATAGTTTATGGCACAGATGTGCGCGCGCCTTTACCATCTTCCACCTGCAGTTGTGGAGAATAGCAGCCTACAGAGAGCCTCCAGTTCTCCTCACAGACTTAGCCGGCGGAAAACTTTTTCACTTTTTCAAAATTTCACAAACAGAAACACGACAAAACGGCGTCCATGTACTGTGAACTACAGCAAGTAATACAATACTCACCAGAAAGCAGATAAACAGCTGACAGGGATATCACAAGTCGGTGGTGCTCCAGTGCTTCAGTAACGGCTAAGACTGAGTGCAGCTCTGTGAACAGTGCACACGGCTAGCGTGGCTTCCCAAACCGCACCACACCATATGATTTATCCGAAACAAACAAGCACCGATTACAGCTTCAGGCAGCTAAAATACTCTACTTTCTTTACAACACAGACAGGTCATTTCATCCCTGTTCTGTTAGTGAGGTGAATTCGACTCACGAACTGTCAGTCTGTACAAGCCTAACCCGGCTGAGGGAAACTCCACCCACGAGAACTGATCTCGAAATAGAATCTCGCGATATCTGAGCGTGAGTTCTCACGCGCTGCCTTGGGCTTGGTAATGAAGTCGCTAATTGGCCCTGTACAAAGGAAGCAGTGATTTGTGCCCCTGTCTACTGAATGAGTGCTGTACAGGTGTTACAGTTCCAACCTGAAAACCAAGGGGGGCATGGTGGTGTAGCAGGTAGTGCTTCTGCCTTTCAGCTCTAGCACTCCTGTGCTTGGCTTATTGTCTGTACAAAGTTTTTGTGCATGTCTGGGTTTCCTCTGGGTCCTCTATTTTCCTCCTTCTTCCCAAAAACACATATCAGTAGGTGGACTGTATTCCTACCTCACACCAAGTGTTGCTGGGATAGACTCACTCGCAACCCTGAGGGAGGATAAAGCAGTTACTGAGCATGAACGAATCACTCAGTCATTGATTCTGATCTAATTTATAGTCAAGACCCACCTAAAGTCCTATCACTGTAATTGTTGAGGATGAAATTACGCATTATTATTGTTTTTTACAGGGCTAGAACAGTTTCTGATTGAATGAGAGAGCCATACAAACTCACCACAGAACACATGGGATGTGATAACATTTAGTCTGTAGAATCTGAAGGTGAATATTAAGCTTCATGTCACCGCTTCACAAATGTCCCAACAAATCAGTGACAGTCCCCTTAATCCCACCCATTGAATGGGATTTAATGAAAGAAGGCATCCCTTGGCCTGTGTTCCAGTATGCTTACGCAATCACTTCCTTTACCCTATAGGCTAACTCGTTTTTAGACAATGGAGCCCCTTTATGGTCCCCAAAGCCCCAGTAACTTATACATAGCACTTGAGAGCCCTCATTGGACACAGGCACAGTCTCATCTGCAATACCAGAGAAGTTGATATGTGTATTAGTGTCAATAGTTTTGGCAGTAATTCAGGTTTCAGCCACAACATGATGACCAATAGCAGATACCACTTGTCTGGCCATAGATGTGGTCAACAAAAAAGTTGTCTTATTGAAAGCCACTTAATATCCATGCCTTATATTGGGTTTAAACAGTAAGTTGCACACTTTGTGTGGGAGTCGAAGACATTCTACACCTTTGAGCAATGTCCTTAGTAGCTCATGTGGTCCCAGCACAAAAAAGTCAATTAGACCCTGGTATGTAGACAATACTGCTACAAATTAGGGTAGATCCAGACAGGAAATAACACAGCTATTTGGTAAGGGCTGCATGCCAGCAGCACTAGGGGAAGTTACTGAATATGTCATATTCTTCCATAGCCTGTGAGATGCTCTTCCCATTTCGCCATTGTCATTAAACCACAGTTAGAACAAAGCTGTGTAAGTGCTTGCCAAAGATGCTTCAGTCCCAAGCAATCTGGGCATTGGTCATATTCAGCATCCAACTCCATCAGGGCTTGGCAGAACAAACAAGTTGTCACTGTGACCTGACCCAAAGTTTCATCATGAATACTTTGGAGAAATGAACTTTTTTGACTTTTCATGGCCACTGCATAATTCCATGTGTTATTACATAGGATTAATATCTTATTCTAAAAGTAGTAGTAAATAATAAAAATGAAGAAAAAGTGCAGATGTGTCCAAACTTTGGATCAGGTGTGTACATTAGTGGTCTCAGGTCCACAGAAACTTTATTTTTGTCTTTGACCATTTACTGTATCCCCGGGGTATAAGGAATAAAGCATCATGAGGCATGCTGCCAATTTTCCAATAACAGCATTTCCCAGTGTTTATTTCACTTATACCACAGCAATTTGCCAATAAACAATCATATGTTTTTCTTTGTTAAATAATAAGTTTTTCAAAGCCTTTTATTAAAAATCTTATTAGTAATAACAATAATAAAGAATATAATGCTAATGTTAGAACAAGTGCATTATATAAGCCTGTGATTTCACTACAGTCAGAGCCATGCTGTTATAGAAAATTAATCAACACCTTCTGACAAATCAGATTTGAAAATTCAACAGCACAATGCGTACATAAATATGAGATACTGTATATTTTATAGCATCCATCACCTTCTCTGGAAAACCACAGTGCTTTTGACACAAATATCAGAGCAGTGATGCTTTGCTGCTGTTTTGTTGCTGCCGGTTCTGGGGCTCTTGTGAAGATGGATTGCATGGCATCAAAAATTCTGCTAGATACCAACATATTTCAGCTCAGCCTCTGGTTGCCTCAGCTAGGACGTTAAGACTTGGTAGTTTATTAATCATTTCAACAAGATAATGACCTTGTGCATACATCCAAAATCAACACCAAAATAACTCTGGTATCAAAAATCAGTCTTTTGCATTGAGCAACTCATGATTTTCACCCTCTTAAAACACCTAGCATGAATTGTGCAAACCTAAGAATATAAAAGATCCCGAAATGTTTTGCATGGAGTGGGTCCATGAACCCTGTACAAGTGTGCAACCTTGTTAGACATAACAGCAAGAGACCTTGTGCTGTTACAGGCTTCACTAATTATTGACTTTTCCTCACATATTCCTCGTAACTTTTCATGAGGGTGACAATATTTTTTGCCCATTTTTGGCTGATCTGGCAGGGGTGTATTGTAAGTTATAGTAATAGTAACAGAAATTACAAACAATTTTTAAAAGATATAGTATAATACATGAATTACTTCCGGTAGTGGGTATGATAATGAAAATCTGCTTTGACCTTTAGGGTCAAAATTTTATGGAAGACTTGTCAGACAGAACCTTATCATTTCTAGGTCTTGATGTTTTAATAACTGAATCCTATATGTCTCGATTTATTAACATTCAGAGGTAGTCTGAGTACGGTCCGTTTGTGGTTCATTGTGTGGTCCACTTGAGTTTGCATTGTGAAAACAGAGTGGTTTCAGTCTGCTTCACATTTTGCTTTATAGATAAAGAACCTGAGAGTTGCTGTGCATACACAGCTCCAGTCTTCTGTCACCTAACAGAAAAACAACTCAAAAGGCTTTCTGTGGGATTGTGTGGTCCCACAACAAGGAAGGTCAGCAATGTTAGGTAGCAACATGACAGATGGCCTAATACAGCCACTGTTGCACCAGCAATTATGCTATAGACCTTAAGTTCTTAAGTAGTAATAGTATTGTGTCAGTGACAGTAACAATAGTTACTCAATAATACTATTACTGTACAGAGTGTGTGTGCAATATATAGTATGTAGTGTATGCATGTATTTTGTCTACCCCAACCACTCACATCAGCCAGTACTACAGTCAGTAGCTCTATGGCATGAAGCATAAGTTGATTTTGATGGTTCAGCATCAGAAATGCTTCTGGTATTTCACTTCAAATCTATTTTGCCTGCTCTGTTTTTCAGCCAAATGATAGCATTTTGAATGACGCTATTCAGTGTTACACATATTCACTATCAAACTATGGTAAAGAAGTTGTGGTGTAAACAAACAAGTGGTCTGAGATCTCATCAGTGCTTAAATGTCCTGAAAGAGAACTCAAAAGTCCCCTTTTGAGTCCACTTGTATTGTGAACACCGAAAGCACTGAGGTCATTTGCAGCTAGTTCCCATTCGGGTCCACATTAACAGGATTGAGCATGGTTCATTTAAAAAGAGCTATATGTGAAAACACACTTAGTTCTTCTAAACGATAGCCATTACTGTGTATTTGCCTGTTAACAATACTAGTGTCCTGGAAATTGAATCAGAGGAATTATTTTTTTAAAAAATGGATTTGAGCCTGTAATGATTCTAAAGTATTCAAAATGAACTCAAGATCTCAAAATTAAGTTCTCTTTTGCATATATGAATGTGGTGCCCTCTGCAGCTCAGTTGTGGACGTGTTTCGACTACGTGTACACTGCGATCGACTTTTAGAAGTGTCCCCTTATTCTGTACATCTGACTAAATCATCGAACATGAATCATTCACCATTTACAATTAACATTCAGTATGAAAAAGGCCTTCTTTAGTGGTGCAATTCTTCATCCTGAGTGAGATTAGATCTTTAGTGATATTTATTCAGCTTTATGTATTTCTTTATGTTGACAGGTTATGCTGATTATCCTAATAACTTATAATCAATTCATGAATTTCATTAAGCTTTATTATTTTCTACTACAGTATGTGCTATTCTTTCATTAAGGAGAAAAATGATTTTAAGGGCCCATTGCTGTTTACAATTAGCACTAGATGGCAGTCAAGTCCCATTTCTGCCCCAAAAAACATCAACATGATTATTTGTAGGGTTAAAATCTAGGCAAGAATAAATCAAATGACACTTAATGAACACAGAATATAAAGCCTTCCATTTTATTGGGAAGTAAAGCCACAGAGCCACTTATCCTGCTGTTTGCTTTCACTGGGTTTCATAAGGCAATTTTGTGGTAAAGTTGCTATTCCCAAATTAAGATGTATATCCCTTGTCTAAATGTAAAGCTTGTTGCACTTCCTAAACATGTTGCTATTTAAATCCACTAAAAACAGCTAAGCCCAGAGTAACTTAAGGCTTGATATAGACCACAAAAAGATTTCCAATTGACTGGGTAGATTAATCCCTGGCTTGTGTTTGTCCAAGCACCCATAGCTGTCTAACCACATCACTTGAATACCTTTAAGAGATGTTCTTACTAGTCTGTGCACTCCCAGTGACAGATCATTAATATGTCCCTGGTATGTGGACAATGCTGCTATGTAAACCTTTAGGGTAGATCCAGAGACGTTTCTAGCAAAATCTCTAAGACATTGTTCACAATGAAAGATAAGGGTTTTATGTTGTGACAACCAATGTTTTAACAACACAGTGAGTACACTAGGTTCGCTCCCAGGGGCTGAACCCATCATTTCAGGGTGTGTGCTGTGCCACACTGACCTTTGTCTCTGAGATCACAGGTCCAGTCTGACGAATAGTGGGCATGGAGGTAGCACACGTATGTTAGACCTCTTTATTGTCCATCACCTTACATGGAAAATCAAAGAGCTTTTGACACAGAAAATTATGGTTGATGACCTCCAGGGATATAAACGGATATAAAAAATGCACAAACTGTTAAAATACCATTAAGTACCATCAGACTATTAAAAGGTTTAGATATTGTAGAGCCTTTGTGCTGTTATTATTCCCTGGGCTTCACTAAATATTGATTTTCAAAGGTGCCAAGAATTTGGACATAAGTGTTTTAGAGAAAAATGTTGCACTACTATTTTCAAAGGTGCCAAGAATTTAGAGATCAGTGTTTTAGAGAAAACTGTTGCAGTACTTAAAAAAAAATTACACTAAAACTATAGTGTTCTCACATGTTGCCATCAACAAGTCATCGGCCTTCCTCATTTTACATTAAAGGTGCCAAAACTGCGGTAATTGTGCCTTTTTTGTCATATAACCCTGCTGAAATGGCCAGCATGGTTTGACCAGCTACCAGCTGCCAAAACACAGGCCAAGCAGCTCAGACTGGTAGACCATCTTCTCCAGCAGCTAAATGTCTTTTTTATTACTTGTATAAACTGATTAATAAAGGTTTGAGATTTTTTTTTTAATTGCCTTACTTTTGTGATATTTTCTAAGATTACTGGTCTGTGATGGAGCATTAGTAGTGGTAATTTAGAAACTGTTTCCTTTCTACAAACGCTTAACAGCTGGAAAAGATGGGCTACCAGTTTGACCAGCTCACCCTGTGGTTTGCTGCCGGTACCAAGTCAGACTCAGGATTTACAGTAATTAAAGTGTCACAACACTGAAGAATTTTCTATAACTAGCATAGTCTGTCTTATGCAGTTCTACAGAATGCATGTCACTATATATCTTGTCGAAAGATTTCAACCTTGTAAAATCTGCGATGTATAAGAGATGCTGTCTTTTAGCTATTAGAAAGAGCAGAGCCACAGTGCATCACAGTTAGCCATGCCAGTGTTCTAGGTAGTGAGACAACACTAGACCTTGGAAGTGTACATTTACATTTAGTAGCTTGGTGAAGAGGTAGGTCTTTAGTTTTTATTTGAAGACAGCCAGTGCCTCAGCTGTTCCCAGGGGAACTTCATTCCACCACCTGGGTGCCAGGACAGAAGAGTCTTAAAGCATGTCTTCTTTGTACCGTCATTTCATTTGAGATGTACTAGAGACTTAAAGAGAGCAGTGTTGCAGAGCGGGGTTTGATACTTGTCTTAATCCAGGTTTGCCTAAACAGCTGTTAAAACACGGGTTTATCTGGTCAGGCTGGTGACCATCTTTTCCAGCTGCTAAGTTATTTTTCAGCTTCCTTATTACTTTACTAATCAGTCAATGACTTGATGTTTTGGCATCTGGTAGCTAGTCAGACTAATCTGGTTTTTCAGCAGGGAGGTACGTGGAATTTGGTCTCTCTCTCTCTCTCTCTCTCTTTTGGCTTTCTATGAAAGCATCATTGTTTTAAATCTGATGCAGGCAGCTACAAGAAGCCAGTGGAGGGAACACAGCAGTGCTGGTGATGTGGGAGAACTTGAGGAGGCTGTGCATTGTGGATCACTTGCAGTGGTCAGATGGCCTGTTGGGGCAGACCTTCCAGGTCTACTACCTGCAGTAGTCCAGTCTCGAGATGAGACAAGGGACAATTTAAGCAAGTGTAGTAAACTCAGTTGACGCGAACTGACCACAGACTTTATCTGCGCCTTCTATAAAATGTCGACTTCCCAGTCTAGGCGCTCTGGGAGGATTATTCCACTGAATGGCTCCGTTAATTAGCACTCCTAGTGCCTACGTCGATGTGACGTCCGCGTATTGCGCATGCCCAGTAGGGCGCGCTGCAGCTGTTGAGGGAGGAGAGCCGCTCGCGCAGACAGCTGCTTCCACACTAAAAGCAGGAACTGTATATATGTGCGTGCGTGCGTGTGTGTAAGTGTGTAAGTGTGTGTGAATGTGAATGTGAGTGTGAGTGAGCGCCGCTAGAGTCAAACCTCAAGCGCTAAGCTCCATTCACAAGGCTTTTGTCTACCGCCTTTAAATGTGGCTCAAATAACGTGGTCCAGTTCTTTCTTTTCGGCCGCATTCGAGCATTATATTGGTTTTTAATGGTCCCCGGAACGAGTGGTAAGTCAAAAGCTAACGATACATTAGTTAGCTAGTTAGCGAGTGGATTAGGAGCTAACAAACGTTTGCTAGCCAGTAAGCTAGAGCTTGCTAGCCAACAATAAATATCCACTTGTTTAGCCGGTGTTGTGTTGGTAGTCCGAGGAATATAGCTAAAACATGATGTGTGTGTTAGTGTTGCTGTCTGAGCAGGTAACCTGGGAAAGGGGTTAGCTGCTGTTTTTCTGTCCTGCTCTGTTAATCCAGCATCACCGCCGGTCCGTCATGGTAACGTGCTATCTAGCTAGCTGTGGAGCTAAGGAGGAGGGTTAGCTAGCGAGCTTCAGATGGCCCTTTCCGGCCAGACTCCAGCCATAGCTAGCCTTGTGCCTCACTGGGTAGTCATGCAGGAGAAATACTTTAAATGTGGTGCAAATTTTTATAGAAAAATACTTTGTGTGCAGTAGCGTTAGTTTATTTATTTTTCCCCTCAGGAGTGTATTATCACCAGTGTGTAATGCTTTATACGGCGTGTTCACTGTGTGGCTGCTAAAATCCACACTGCTGTCAAGTCTGGATTTTATCATCTCTGCACTTATTACGATATAGTCACACATTTCATTCATTTTAATTAAGTAAGTATTGAGCTCAATCATCTGAAGTATACACAGGTTTAGCATAGTGGGTAAGCTCACTACTGACAGGCGAAGCACCAGAAAGCTCCACCTTCCATAGTGCAACACCTTAGTCATAATTCTGTACTATAACATTTCATTCACAATTTCACATTTTGCTGTTTGTTGTGCACAGAGTCAAAATATATTGAAGTAGAACTGGTAAGGGAAAGCTCCACCCTGAAACAGAAATATGTGTATATTGAGATCTTAGTGATTTGTTGAGTAATTCTGGTGCTGATCTGGTGGTTGGTGCTGTATTTTTTGTTATTCTGGTCAGAAGATAGTGGTTGTGTGTCGTGCTGACGTCACAGCGGGACATTGCTAGCAGTTGCAGTGGAGATTAATAGGAGAAAGCATTGCAGTGATTTCAGGGATAAGGGATAATGGTTGGATTTCTCTCTGGTAGCTCCTAAAACAAAACAAAACAAAAAAAAGCAAGAGCTGCTTCTTTCACTCACCAAAGTCCCAGAATGCAGTGCCGCTATATGACGCATTCTCGTTGAATTTGAGCTGCAAAATGACAAGTATGATGACTGTGTTAATGGCAATATTAGCATGAAATTTGAAGCTTTGGAAGCTGTTCTGTGTGAGCCGAGTGTACGAATGAGGAGGTGAGAAGGCTGGTCAGACTAAAGGACTAAAGCGCTGCTGCAGCGCTCTCTTTAGTTAGAGATGAAACGAGCAGACGTTGCGTTCAAGCCGTGTTGGATTTACTGTAATTACTAGATGACAACTCGGACGTTCTACTCAGAGCTGTTCATGTCCCCGGACTCAGAATTATGCATTTCTATACGCCAAAATAAATCCATGTGAGATGTTGTTGACAACTGCAGAATACATAATTACAACATTAAATCACATTTTTATGCTCCTGATAATATTCAGGAACACAGAAAGCGCATCAGGTAACAATAACATGTTTATTAATAATGCAGGCATTGGTAATGTGTTGTTGCAAATCTAAACAAACAACAATAATAATATAATAATGACAGTAAGTTTCAGATTAATCTTGCATTATTAAGACGTTAATAATAGTCAATTCTACTTAACTACATTTTACTGCTGAAGCCGCCGCCATCTTGAGTGATTCCACATGATGTTGCAGCAGTCAGATGGTACAAGTGAGAGCTCTCTAAAATTCCTAGTTTACAAATTGTTATTATGAGTTCCACGAGGACGTGAATGCTTTTTACAAGTCGGCATACACATACTGTATTTATATACAGATGCTCTCCCTCCTGAATGTTTAATTTTAGCGGCAAGATGGCAACCAGTAGTAGGAACGCCTACTGGTGAATTCACAGTACAGCGACTGGTGACTTGCAGTGATAAAATCGATGCATGTGTGGACATCCAGTTATGTTTGTGTAGTTCTGTTGAGCTGCATAATGCACTAATTTTTCCCTGAACTTGGACCATCTTGTGCATTCATAGCTGCAGACTTTAATACATGCTAAATTCACAGTGCTGCCAAAGGTGTCCCAAACCTTTGTTTTTCCTCATATGTAACCCCCATTTTTTCATTGTCTGAACAGAAGTCGACATATTCGCATATGGGCCACTTGTATATGTGGTATTGAACTTGTATGAACTCTACATTCCTCATGATCTCAGCTAGGTTTGAGTGTGTATATTGACAAGGACTGTTATTTTGTAACAAATGCTATGTTAAGACTTTCTTTCCACAAGGTACAGTCTGAGTTGGATTAAAAACAAACGAATACAACTTTAACACTACTTGACAGTTACTCAAACTGATTCCAAATCAATGAGTGTCATGCAGCACTTGCGGCGCATAAGCATGTTTATTATTTAAACTTTGTGAGGCTCACACTGCTCAGATAGAACAACCTGTTTAGAGCATGAGCTTCATCAAGTGAAGTGAGTAATGAACGTCAGTTTCTTTTGGTTCCACTTCATGTTGTTTCTGTTAACGTTTCTGAGTCACGGAATAGAGTTACTTTAAATAGCACTGTTATGTTCTTTTTCCAGATGTGAGTTTACTTTTCAAACTTGTTTTTTCTTCTTGCAGATATTGCGATCTGTTGGTTATTTTTTTTATATTGGTGGGCATTTTTCTCAGATGATACGACCCCTGTCGAGTACAATCACTTTGATAGAGTTAAAGCTCTCCATCCATCTGATGTTGACGGTCACCAGTTCATATGAATCCTTTGTGGCTGTATTCTCCAAACCCCCGAAGGTGCTTCATAACACTCTGGGCATTTCCACTAAGCACATGTACCATCACCAAACTCTTACTCTCTATGCCAAAAGCTCATTTTAGTTAAGATTGCTTTTAAATATAGTTCTTTTTTTTGTGGCTCAGAAGTAGTAAAATTAATTACTTGAATTACTCCAACTGCCGCTGATCACTTCTCATTTCACACCATTTAGCTCATTTAATTTTTTTCTTGCCATTTTGTTTTTGCGTTGATGTTTTGCTTGTGCGGGTCAGTTAAAAATATGACCTGTTCAGAGTGGTGTCAGTCACATTAAAAAAACAAAATCCAAACAAAAGAGTAAATTTGTGCAGCAAATTTAAATGTATCCTCAGTTATTCAGGTTCTGTATGGCAGACTCAGCTAGGTTAGTTAGGTTAGGTTAGCTCAGTTAGTGGAAAGGTGCGTTGTAGTCTAGTGTGGAAAATGTTGGAAATTAACGTAAACAGATCAACATAAAATTCCGAGCACTTTGCCCATATTCTGCGATTTTGATACGAGACCGATTTTAGAGCTCTGACTGCCAGTTGATATTGATTCTATACTTTGTGATTATTTTGTCAAATTATTTAACTTTCAAGGTACACACATTTACAATTTCAATTAGCAATATATATAGTTTTAAACTGTGAATGTAGTATTATACAGTCAGGCCCATAAGTATTTGGACAGTGCCACAATTTTGTATTTCTGCCTCTGTACACCACCACAGTGGATTTGAAATGAAGCAGTCAAGATGTGATTGAAGTGTAGACATTTAGCTTTAATTTAAGGGGTTTAAAATACTGCATTAGGAATTACAGCCCTTTTTACATAATCCTTCATTTTCACGGGCTCAAAAATAGTTGGACAAACTAACAATCAAATATTAGGATTATTTTTAATACGTGGATGAAAATCCTTTTGCAGTCAATGACAGCCTGAAATCAGGAACCCATGACCATCACCAAATGCTGAGTTTCCTCCTTTGACATGTTTTGCCAGGCCTTTACCTCAGCTTCCTTCAATTGCTGCTTGTTTGTGGGTCTTTCTGCCTTCAGTTTTGTCTTCAGTAAGTGAAAAGCATGCTCAGTTGGGTTGAGGTCAGGTCAGTCAGTTGACTGACTCAGCCATTTAAGAAACTTATTTCTTTGCCTTAAGAAGCTCTTTGGTTGCTTTAGCAGTATGTTTCGGGTCATTATCCAACTGTACTGTGAAACGCCGACCTATCAGTTTTGAAGCATTTGATGGAATCTGAGCAGAAAGTATAATTCTGTGCACTTCAGAATTCATCTTGCTACTTTTATCAGCAGTCAGCAGTGACACCATCAATAACCACCAGTGACACAGTTCCATTAGCAGCCATACATGCCCATGCCATAACAGTACCTCCACATGTTTAACAGATGATGTGTTATGCTTTGGAACATGAGCCCTTCCTTTTCTTTTCCATACTCTTCTCTTCCCATCATACTGGTACAAGTTAATCTTGCATCCGAACTGGTCAGGGTTTTTTTTTTTAAATAATAATAAAAGAGGTTTAATCTGGCCTCTCTATTCTTGAGTGTTACCAGTCATTTGCATCTTGAGGTAAACCATCTGTATTTAAATTCATGAAGGCGTCTCTTGATTGTAGACTTCGACAATGATATAACCTACCACCTCCAGAGTGTTCTTGACTTGGCTAGATGTGAAAGGGTTTTTCTTCACCAAGGAAAAGCTCACCAGTGATGGCCTCCTTCACTTGCATCGACACCTCTTTGGACCGCATAGTGAGAGTTCCCATGAACAGCTACCAAATGCAAATTCAATGCTTGGAATCAACTCCAGACCTTTTATCTTCTTAAATCATCATGAAATAACGAGGAAACAGTCCACATCTGCCCATTAAACTGCTTGTCTGTCAGTTCTTCATTTACTTTTGAACCTGTGAAAATGGAAGGACTGTGTAAAAAAAAAAAAAAAAAAAAAAAATGGCTGTAATTCCTAAACAGTTAATGCAATATTTCTGTTAAATTCCTTGAATTAAAGCTGCAAGTTTGCAGTTCAATCACATCTTGATTGCTTCAGATCCATTGTGGTGGTGTACATAGGCAAAATTACAAAAATTGTCACTGTCCAAATGCTTATGGGCCTGACTGATTATATAAGTATATATATGTATGTATGTGTAAGTGTGTGTGTGTAATATATATATACACACATACATATATACACACACACCGATCAGCCATAACATTAAAACCACCTGCCTAATATTGTGTAGGTCCTCATTGTGCTGCCAAAACAGCACTGACTCTATCATGTTCCTCAAACCATTCCTGAACAATTTTTGCAGTGTGGCAGGGTGCATTATCCTGCTGAAAGAGGCCACTGCCATTAGGGAATACCACTGCCATGAAGGGGTGTACTTGGTCTGCAACAATGCTTAGGTAGGTGGTACGTGTCAAACTAACATCCATATGAATGCCAGGACCCAAGGTTTCCCAGCAGAACATTGCCCAGAGCATCACACTGCCTCCTTGCCTTCTTCCCATAGTGCCTCCTGGTGCCATCTCTTCCCCAGGTAAGCAATGCACAAATACCCGACCGTCCACATGACGTAAAAGAAAAAGTGATTCATCAGACCAGGCCACCTCCTTCCATTGCTCCGTGGTCCGGTTCTGATGCTCACGTGCCCATTAAAGGCACTTTCGGCGGTGGACACGGGTCAGCATGGGCACTCTGACCAGTCTGCAGCAAGCTGTGATGCACTATGTGCTCTGACACCTTTCTATAGCCAGCATTAACTTTTTCAGCAATGTGTGTTACAGTAGCTATTCTGTAAGATCGGACCAGATGGGCTAGCCTTTGCTCCCCACACGCATCAGTGAGCCTTGGGCTCACAAGACCCTGTCGCCAGTTCACTGGTTGTCCTTCCTTGGATCACTTCATACCAGGAACACCCCACAAGACCTGCTGTTTTGGAGATGCTCTGACCCAGTCATCTAGCCATCACGATTTGGCCCTTGTCAGAGTCGCTCAGATCCTTATGCTTGGCCATTTTTCCTGCTTCCAACACATCAATGTCGAGAACTGACTGTTCACATGCTGCCTAATTTATCCCACCCCTAGACAGGTGCCATTGTAACAAGATATTTGTAACAATCAATGTTATTCACTTCACTTGTCAGTGGTTTTAATGATATGGCTGTTCTGTGTGAGCAGAGTTAGCAGAGTGAACAGATGAGGAGCGCCACTATCAGCAGGTAGTTCAGTGGCATTGTGGGCAATGTGAAAATCAACCAACATTAGTTAAAATGTAAAAATGGTCAACTCAGAATTTCTGTACAAAATAAGTCTTTGTTTTTCCACGTGTTTGACAAAATTTTGGTTGTATAGTGTGTGTGTGTGTGTGTATGCATAGGTGTATGGATGAAGGATAGTCTGTTAACTGCAATATTTTTTATTTACACACTTTTCTACTCTTTAATGGAGCAATGGTTCAGCAAATGGATCCACATTTTAACAAGGCTCGTTTAACAGTGAGTGAGTGAGGCCTTTAGCGTCCTGCCCACACGAAAGCAAGTGTTAAGACCACAAGGCCTTCAGTCTCATCCTGATAACAATGAGTTCACTACATAAAAAAATTAGCTCTTATGTTCTGAACAACATAGTGGTGCAGTACTAACATTACTAAATGTCTTTAATGCCAGTAAGCAGGTTCTTCTTTAACCGTGTTACAAGTATATGCTTATCAACGTATACACCTTTTATCCAACTACACGCTGAGGTTCATCTCAGAAGTGTCTGGTTGGGAGTGAAATTTACAGTCGTGGTCATTTTGATCATCTTATGAAAGCATGTTCTATATGGTTTCAACCACATTACACCAATACCATTTGCCCCAAGTACATAAGCTCCTTTAATCACATGTGACTGTTTCTATGGTGCTATGTTGTTCAGTGTTATTTAATACACGTTTAGAGAATGTTGTTGTCGCCAAGCCTTGTTATTGCATTTAACCACAGTGGACTACTCTTAAAACAAGCATTGACAGCCACAACTGCTGTGTAATTACAAATTGCTTTAAAATAAAAAAAAAGAAGAAAACGCATATTTCATGTAAAATAGAAGTCGTTAAGCCGTTGTGCATGTCTGTGGTATATCAAACATTTTAAATAGGGCTGACAATTAAACAGCCATTCAAATGGGGTACTGCTAAACAAATAACCAACAGCCCAGTAATTCATCATCATCTATGTAAGATTACATGAAGTCCCCTAGAATTACACATACAGTGAGGTTCCAAGGGGATGGCATGGTCTCTGTGAACTAGGGTTGCAGCTGTAGGTTAATTAATATTCAAATAATTAGCTCAAATATTCTGTACAGACAAGAAAAGCTCAAAGCTTAATTCATTTTATAGCTTTAATAAAAGAAAACTGGGACATCATCCCATTCAATCTAAATAAAGCTTAAAGCAAGCTTGTTAGCAATTACCCTCACCAACTATTAAATGACTCAAACCAGAAGGCTTGCTTAAATGGTAAAATATTACAAAGGTATGCAATTATAGATTATCAAATTACATTCTAATGACCAACTGCATTTTTAGTTGATATGTTGTTTCACTGTTTAATACTAATGTCAGCTAATTTACCCCTTATAATGTGGTTAAACAGGTAACACTGTTGTGCCAGTCTAATTCATTTTTGAACAGCCTATCCTTGATTTTGGATGTAACTTAGCTATATTGAAATATAAAACAGAAAAATATTTTACATCAAGAAGACAGAACACACTGTTTGACAGAGAAGCAAATTTGTTAGTTAAAGGTTTTCTGGTTAAAAAAAAAAAAAGTGTTGATGACTCACATTATTTTATTGAATTAATTTAATTATCAAATATTCGTTGCAGCCCTGATATGAATAAAGTGTGGAGGGAAAAACCTGGATTTATAAGACAAAGATACAGAATTTACCATCAATTTTAGCAATCCTTCTTACTCTACAGTCACTCTCGATCTAAATAAATAAGAAGAAAGCGTTTGAAAGATTAGATGTAGAAAACAAATGGAGTAGGTGCACATCTGACTAATGCGAAATATTACATTTTGGCATGATCCTGATATTTATATGCACGTAATAATCTGGTGATGGAAAAGCTCTGAGTCTACATGAGTCACCGAGGCTGTGGATGGGAACTGTGGTCTGATTGGTTACAGCAGTGTCGGAGATGGGAATTTAGCGTGCAGAGATTGCACAGATGACAGTCATTACAGAGTCTGCAGTGCTGGAGCTCCATTTATTAGTCCCAAGCTGTGCCACTAGTTATAGCTTCAGAAATGCTCAGTGGCACAGAGTTACTGTCAGAACTGAGCAAAGTGGTTGTGTAACTATACAACTAGTAAAGCGTGCCATCACCTCATATTTAAACACAAAACCGAAAACCTCAGCCTGAGCCCTGGGAGAGTAATGTCTTTTATCACATTCAGGTGTATATGCAGTGTTAGCAGTTGTGAAACACAGCTAGTAACTGAGATTTTCACCACTTTAGCTGAAGGATTTTGGTGTCTGTGTTATGATATATTAATTTGTGCTTTAACACAATTTGCAGCTTTACTGGCTCTAATGCTACCTGCTTCATTATGTGCATGCATTAGGCAATGATGTGGAAAAACAAATGGAGGTACAGAGGTGGACTCCTATAACATTTGCATATTAATGTAACTATATTGGCAAAAGTTTGTGGACACCTGACCAATCCCATCCATATGGGCTTTTTGAACATCTCATTTCAGATTTAGTCCCTTTTTGCTGCTACAATAACCTCCACTCTTCTGGGAAGGTTTTCCACTAGATTTTGAGCATGGCTGTGGGGATTTGTGCTCCTTCAGTCACAAGAGCATTGGGGAGGTCAGCCACTGATGTCGGGCGAGGAGGCCTGGGGCACAGTCGGCATACCAGTTCATCCCAAAGGTGTTCAGTGGGGTTGAGGTCGGGGCTCTGTGCAGGCCACTTAAGTTCTTTCACTCCAGCCTTGGCAAGCCATGCCTTCATGGAGCTCACTGTGTGCATAGGGAGCACTGTCATGCTTCAACATGTTTGCAGTGGAGTTATTCCATCTAAAAACAAAAAAATTCCTCCTGTGTACCAGTGCATTAGCAGAACAAGTGCCATTTTCCACCTCCCAGATCTCTGATGTTTCATGATGAGGTGCTTGGCACATGGCTATTAGTAGTTACACTGCTAAATATTTGAAACAGTAATTTCCAGGTGACATCATTATTCAGACAGCAAAGGGAAATGTTTTAAACACAGTTTCAATGACCAAAAGTGCTGACGACTCATATTTGACACTGTTATGCACATATTTAATTTTCATCTCACTGTCTAGCCAAACTTTATAGTCATGAAAGAATCAAAGCTTGGGTTTACCAAATCACTCATTGAGAATATAATGTGTTTCAATTTCTCTCTTATGGACAGGATCCTGGCATGATGGGTCTGCTGTTACCAGCCAGTGTGTTGAAGTGAGCTGTCCCCTCCCTCCACTGTAAACTCCTCCCCCCGGGGTTAAACCCCTCCTCCCATCCAGCCGGGGAGCAGTAGTCATGGCAGGTATTAAGCGTGGCTATGACGGCAAGATTGCCGGACTGTATGACCTGGACAAGACGTTGGGGCGCGGGCATTTTGCTGTGGTAAAGCTGGCACGCCACGTCTTCACCGGTGAGAAAGTGGCAGTGAAGGTCATCGACAAGACAAAGCTGGACACAGTTGCCACAGGACACCTTTTCCAGGAGGTGCGCTGCATGAAGCTGGTGCAGCATCCTAACATTGTGCGCCTCTACGAAGTCATTGACACGCAAACCAAGCTGTACCTGATCCTGGAGCTGGGGGATGGAGGCGACATGTTCGACTACATCATGAAACATGAAGAGGGGCTCAACGAGGAACTGGCAAAGAAGTACTTTGCCCAGATTGTCCACGCCATTTCTTACTGCCACCGGCTGCATGTGGTGCACCGCGATTTGAAGCCTGAAAATGTGGTTTTCTTTGAGAAGCAGGGCCTCGTTAAACTTACTGACTTTGGCTTTAGTAATAAGTTTCAGCCTGGGAAGAAGCTGACCACCAGCTGTGGGTCCTTGGCCTACTCAGCTCCGGAGATCCTGCTGGGGGATGAGTATGATGCACCTGCAGTAGGTGAGTACTTAGCGAAAAGATGAAGTATACTCTAGATACCTGTTGGTTACCATAGTGGGATATGTAAAGCACAGACAGGGGGGCCACAGTTCTAATATATTTTATAGTGGTAGAAATCAGAACTCACTGTTATCAAAGGCATTATTATTATTTTACCTTATAGTTATTAGCTGGTTTCACTTGAATTAAATATGAACTGTGTTTAATCCAATCGTCAATAAATGTCTAATGTCAAATCTGTATGTGCTCAGCGCAGGAATGAAAAGCTCTATGACTCCAATAACTAGCCAAATATTATTGTACACATTTTAAAAATGAGAATAATATTTGAATAGTTGGATAAATGTGCATGTACACTGCACTCGGAGGGTCCATTGAGTTATTATTTATTTATTTATTTAGCTAGCAGTTAAGGGGTTCCTGTCTGGGAGGGGGAACCCTGGGTCAAAGCAGTGGTTCCCAACCTTGGACTTGGAACTCCTTGTCCTGCATATTCTGTTGTTTTTACTGCTATAACATGCTTGATCAGCCTAAACAGAGCCTTCTTGAGGCATTGTGGATGTTTTAGAGCAGGAATAAACGCTAACATTTGCCAGACTTGATTGGGCTAAACAAGAAAGTGTCCATATTGATATTGCAAGTAGGTTAGAGAACCCTAAGGTGATGCTTTGGTTTCCTGGTCCATTTACAGCTTGTACACCTAAATATAGAGTTCAGCATTATGCAGGGGAATACTGGCAGTGTGTTTGGCTTATGTGTTTAAGTGGGTGTATGATGATAAAGCTAAAATATTGAATAGCACAGCAGTAGCGTAGAGTACTTAGTTTTTTGTTAATGTTGCTAGTTAATGACCACTACCACATGTAATGTGTAAATGTAATGCTGCTTGGTGGATGTTGAAGCTTTGGATTACTGAAATATTGTATGTTCTAACATTCCTCTGCTATTTAGAAGATAGTTCATCTGTTCAGATTCATGCAGGTTTCGCATGTGTATAGAGTGACAGAGACAAGCATGTTGGAGCATGCTGAAGAACCAATCATCACACATCCTTTTTTTTTTTGCCAGATTTAGCACTGCTGTTGCTTTCTTTAAACTCTTAGTCCTCATACATAGACGCACTTTCTCTCTTCTCCTTTTTCCATTTTACTATAAGGGCGTCTCTGTGCATGTCTGTCCTTCCACCGTCCATTAGTATGTGTCAGGAGAACAGAATGGCTGCTGGTGCTGTTTGGATTTGTAGTCTCGTCACAGTTGCAGGCGACTAGCTGGTGGAAGAGTTAATCCTCTCTTTGTTTGAGCTGAAGCCTCACTGCTGGAGCCCTGATTAAACATTCCTTATTGACACTGTCAGTGTGATCAAATACACAGTGTGCTCTGATTGCCATTGGACTCCCCACTTAGATTATTTCCGGCCTCGCATCCTAATTGATGGTACTTTGTTCTGCATTTTGTTTCCACAACAGCTGAAACTAGACAGAAGCCTTACAAGGTATCACGTGATTCAGACTCAATATATCTGTATTATACCACAGCACGGTTGAATGCTCTAATCTGATCGGTTAGAAGCTGTGCGTTATTTTTGTATAACAGCACAAGTAGGTCCTGCTGTAACATGAATATGTTAGGAGACATTTACAGTCAGGTCCATAAGCATTTGGACAGTGGCGCAATTTTCATAATTTTGCCCCTGTACACGACTACAGCAGATTTGAAATGAGATCAAGAGATGCCTTTATGAATTTAAATACAGATGGGTTACCTCAAGATGCAAACGACTGGTAACACTCAAGAACAGACAGGCCAGATTAAAACTCTTTTTTTTAAAAAATAAAAAAAAAAACCTGACCAGTTCTGATGCAAGATTAACTTGTGCCAGACTGCTGATAGAAAAAGCAGGATGAATTCTGAAGTGTATAGAGCTACACTTTCTCAGATTCAGTCAAATGCTGCACATCTTGATTCATTTCAAATCCATTGTGGTGGTGTAGAGAGGCAAAATTACAAAAATTGTGTCATTGTCCAAATACTTATGGACCTGACTGTATAACATTTATGGAAGGAGTCTTGGTTGTAAGCACTTCATAAAAGTTTCCCAGCACAGGAAAGTGTTCAGGACAAAGGAGTTTACACTTTCTGGTTTGTCTGTAAAGTGACAAACTGCTTTTTTGCGAGAGAGAGGGAAAAAAGGGCGGAGTTGTCGAGGAAATGACTGTTTATCACGGCTATAACGTAAGTGAGAAGTTGACTTGTCTGTCGGATGGTCTAGAATCTAACTGTTAATGTACAAAGTTTTGTGCATCAGTAAATGAAACATTGTTGGCAAATCACTGTTTTATAAGCGGAACAACACACTCCAGACCGTGCTGTTATACGAAAATAATACACTTTGGCGTGCATAATTTTCAGATAACGGCAGTCTTTTGTTTGTTATTCCTTACTTATCAAACCTCAAATGTTAATATTTAGACTGTCAGATTTGATATGTAGGTAATAGGTGTTTATGATGTAAATTTGAGATGTTTTGTTCTCTTGTGTTCTATTGCGTTTGACTTCCTTGTTAGTAGAAATGGTTGTCCTTGAGATTTCAGGAATAGATAGCTAGTACACTAGGGTCACTGTGAGAAATTTTAAACCAGTATGTTTCCCTCCAACCATTTGCTCCTATACCAGTTACATGAAAGAACTTCTTCCCATGCTTTTGAAAAGTAATAACAATGTAAAATAATAGCAATGCAGCAACAAATCATTAAATTTATGATTGATTCATCTATGAAGAATACTTTAGAATAATCACCTTATCTAATGTCTTTGTTTTTCTGTTGGTCATGGTAAGAAATTAAAAATTTAAAAGCAACCCTGACACAATTAAATAATGCAAATTTGAAGCATTGTGACACTTTTTTAAAAATGTTTTGGAACACAATTTCAGCAAAATTAAAGTGTAAACAAGGGTACTTGAGTAATATTCTAATACTGCAAGGAGGCAAATTAACTTGGTTTATCTTGCTTTTTTTTCCCCAAACACAGCAAAAACATGTTAATTAACTGCTAAATTATCTAAAGGATTGACTAGCAGTACCATTGCTTTAAATCTAAGAAGAATCTAAGGAAAAGTGCCTCACAGAGATGAAACTGTATCTCATTTCAGACATTGCCAGTACTTAGCTGCCAACAAAATCTCTTGTGGCCTGCATGCACTTGTGTGTGTGTGTGTTTGTGTTTGTGTGTTTGTGCGCCTAGGTGCAACCTCGCTCATTCTGCGTCCGGTAGTGTATTGTATCCTGCATGAAAATGACATAGCTCATGCTCTCCTGCGATACAGAGTTGCTGTTTTTAAGCAAGTACATGTTGACTGTATTATCAGCTCTTTGTTGCAGCCCTTTTGTTGTAAATGATTGATTCAGTTACTCAAAGAGGAGAATGAAGAGTCGCTCATGTGTCACCAGGAGAAAGTAATGGGTTGGGAGCTCTGTGTTCAAGTTATCTAGTACTGCTTAGAGAGCACAGGAGAAGACCTACTTGTTACTAAAAGGCCCCGTGTGTGTCTCTTTTCCCCTCTAACTTTAGCTGTTGTCAGTGTCACATGATCATTAGATCAGATGAGTGAATGGATGAATTGTGGAGGTTGAATATGTGAACTGTATGAATATGAACCTGGATCAACATCCCCTGGAAAGGAAAGCATGCTGCTATTCTGCATAAATTATTAGTCGACTACCCAGTATGACTGAATGTTACCACTTTTTACATCACACCATATGCCTGTACTGCCTCTTATATGGTAGAGGAAACATTTTGAAAACCCTAATCGGTAGTAGTGATTTTAGTGTAGTGACATTGCCATTTCTTAAAAGGTATTTTCAATATTGGCTCTCTTGCGCTCTCTCTCATATATATATATATATATATATATATATATATATATATATATATATATATATATATATATATATATATATATATATAGTTATTGTCCTCTTTGCACTCTCTCTCTCTCTCTCTCTCTCTCTCTATATATATAGCTATTGTCCTCTTAGAAAAACCCCGACTGGCCACGCATTAGGCCTAATTCACATCTAGGTGTGACATTTACAACATTGTGGGCTATGAATCCTTCCTCTGGTATTCTTACTATTTCAAAATGATTCTGTAGTTAGCATGTTCAAATTTTATTCATTTGATTTATACAGCTCAGTTTAGATGGCAAGTGAATGTTTTTCCACTTTGTACCCCATACTGAAACCTCTGCTTAGATTCTTGATTTGATTCTAACAAACTCCTCGGTAATGCTTATGAAGCCCAGTTAATTTAATGACTTGTGTAAATTAGGCTATGATCCTTGTTCCTCAATCCTCATCTGTTTGTCACTTCAGCATGGCCTTAGCAGAGACCAGATAATGATGGATTGATGGATGAGTGAGTGGTTTGGAATTTTCTTTCTCAGTGTGCTACTGCTAATTTAACAACTTTGGATGCCAGTAATTCTGTCAGAAACTAACCAGGCTGGTTTAGCCCACATTCATACAGGAAATAGTTGCTCTGAGCTACCTGGAAATGAGGTTTGAAGCGTGAAATAAAGTGCTTTTGTTCAAACCCTTATAGCATAGCAAACACCCTGCTAATCTCTGCTTTTGTTTAGATACTTGGCTGATACATACATGTTGTGGTTGATGGTGGTGAAAACACTCTGCTTTGCTGCTTTTTTTTTTTTTCTTTTTTTTTTTTTTTTTTTTTTTTTTTTTTTTGATGAAGTCTGCTTTATACTTTCCATTGTATAGATTTTCATGATTTAGTTATTGCTGAATTTAGTTATACTTTTTGCCCATGTACCATAAATGTCAATACAGGTTGTGTGGGTTAAACTATAAATAGTGCAGACAACTGATCACTCGGACACAACTGTCCTGATCGTATCTCTGGCTGGAATCACTTTTCTACTGGACAGTGGCCACAACAATCTTCAGTAGTAGTGGTGCTGGTGTCTGCTGAATTAACTTTGTTTTTTTCCAAATGGTCTTTTTCTGTAGCTGTACGAGGCATTATCACGATTTTATTATGTGTTTTAATGTTTCCGGGACTTTATTTATCCACAATATTTTATTGTTGCCGATATTTAGCTTGAATTTACACTTCTTACTCATTGGCTATGGAAAACCCTGCTGTTTTCAGGTTTGGACAAATCCCAAATTTCTCTGAAATCCAATGACTGTGAAAAGACAATCCATGTAGCCCTATTAGGTGGCTCAGGTGTGTTGGAGTGGAAGAGACAGCAAAATATAGTATAGACAAACTCTCAATATTTGACAAAGTTGTTGGATATTGTGTGAAAAACTAAGACTAAAGAGACAGGGATGTTCTGCAAAATGCATAACATGAAAATGAACATTTTTGTGGTTTTTCAGGATTTTTAACAGTGGATAGCAATAACTGCTCTTTTTCTCACCTTAAAGCAGATAACAAAGCCACTATTGTGTAAATGTAAAATACAAATTACGGCATGCAGCTACACATTGCACAACTGCAACTTTTTGTTTGTTTGTTTAAACAATTGTGCAGCTATACAAAGGACCAAGTTTGGGAACCAGTGATCTAACTGAGCTTTTCTCTGCTCATTCACCCATATGAAGTCATTTAGACATTAATATTAGTCTTGCAGCAGTTTAATGGGACCACACAGTAGCCTACATCTGTTTGGCTGAGGGCTGAAGTCAATGAGTGTGAGTGAAAGAGAGAGAGCGAGAGCGATCAGTCGTCCTCCAGGCATTTAGTGGTTACATGATAGCTCAGGTTCCCACTGTGACAGTTCTCTCACAAGTGCTATAAATTAACAGTGTACGCTTTTAGTACAGGTCTTTCCCAGCACAGTAACTGGACTATACTTCTGTCAGTATTCAGATTTATAGTACAGTATGTATGCTGATGATTTACTGTTTGTTAATTAGCTTGGGCACACACTTTTAAGATACTTTTGAGAAAGGTGTTCACTTAAGACTTGGAGACACTAAAAAGAGAGACAGATCGGCATCTGTTAAACTACATCTTGGGAATACATGTGATTTCCTTTCATTTCTTTTTAAACTAGCATTTTTTTTTTTTTGAAGAAATATGAATTGGCTGTTTACTTTTTCTGCAGGTGAAGTTTTAACAATTCAGGCAAGGGACTAAAGAACACAAGAGAACAAGGCCTAACTGTAATTATTCCATTCAGTGACCTTTAAAATGAGGTCAGCTCTCCATCTACTGCACAGCACAGCTCGCTTCCCCAGAGCATTCACCCCACACATTTGCCTTATTTTCATCTATTACTGAGCTAGTGATTTGGAAATAGAGGCAAAAGATCACATGCTCAGACTTTTCTGAGCATCTTCATGGGTTTCTAAGCTGTATATTCTTTCCCATGTAGCTGAAAAAAAGAGGATGATTATGGAGTAGCTGACTAGGTTTTAGACTGTGCAATTACAGTCTTTTAAGAGTATTGCTTGTCACCCTGTAAAATGATCCCATTAAAATCATGATTGAATTCTATAACAGACCATGTGATGATGTGTTCTCCATGTCGGATTATACAATAACCTGCGATTAAAGAAAATTACTTCATTCTGTGTACATCACCATTTCATCATTGCCACTACTGCATTTGTAGCTCATCTGTGAGCTTTGTGTTATTGCGTGCTGTCCTTCTATTGGTGGCTTTTAGACAAGCATCAAATTTTCTGACGGTGCTGGAATTGTGTTGTGGACTGTCTTTAGTCACAATTGGCATAAACTGGTTGCCAGTGAGCATAACATTATGTATGCGAAGAACTCATCTTGCAACCAAAGAATTTTTAAAATCCTGAGAAAGGGATTTGTAAGACCTCTGGTTAGTGCTCTGTGCTCTTCTGTGATATGAGGTTATAGTGCAGGGTCAACAAGTGCAGACCAAACAGAATATTTCAGTGGAGTAACTGAGAACTTTTTTTTAACTGAGAAAATTACAGTAGCAGAGTATTCAATGGACTCTATATTGCCGAAAGGATGTGGACATCACACCCATGTGTGGGTCTTCCCCAACGCAGTTGTATAGAATGTCTTTGTATGCTCTAGCATTAAGATTTCCCTTCCCTTGGAACTAAGGGACCCAAACCTTTTTCATGACGACAGTGTCCCTGTGCACAAAGCAAGGTCCTTTATGGCCTGAGCCTTGACCTCAACCCCACTGAACACCTTTGGGATGAACTGGAATGCAGACCGCTTCTTCACTTGACATCAGTACACAGGAAAATAAAAATAATTTTCTTGTTGCTGAATGGCCAAATCCTCACATTTTGTGGAAATCCTTCCCAGAAGAGTGGAGGTTATTATAACACCAAAGGAGAGGGACCAGCTCTGTGTTAATGACCACATATGCCTGTGATGGTGAGGTGTCCACATACTTTCGGCCATATAGTGCATATAAAAACATGAACCATCACTGCTTCTGTAGCAGAGCCTCTTTTGTGGGATTTATATAAATTGTTTTAAGTCAGCTCTTCAGAAAATGTTTCATTCAAAATGACACGGCTCGTTAAAAACATTGAGTAAGTATGAGTTTTTTTTCTCCACTTTAAGTTCAAAAGATATCTGTTTCCTCACTTCATTTGTTCATGTAAGTCCATGGCATTAGTCAAAGTGCTAAAGTGAAGCAGCATGAAACAGAACATATCAAGTGGTTATTATTTATAGCCATGAACTAATAACTGATGGTTAAGCATTAAAAGGTGCTTGTTGTTGCTTTTCATTGCCCTTGTTACCTTTATTTGCTTATTTGGACCTTTATAAGCAAGGGTCTTCACAAATTGTGGTTGCGCTCCCCTGGTACAGAGTGTATAGAGTGTGTATAGTGCTTTACCGTTGTCAGAAGTGTGCTGTGTGTTTAAATGGAGAAACCAGCGGACTGCGTTCTCTCTGTTCCTCTGACTGAACTATTGTCAGACCTTATATGCTTATTGTGTCTGTTTGCCGTTGTCAGTGAGCTTATCTGATGTTGGTTAGAGCAGTGGTGGAGTGATGCAATGCACTAGAAGCACACTCGCGCAAATGGCCAAGTGTCAAATTCCCGAGTCACTCATTAAACCACCACCGAGGTGCATATGTTTGCATGCGTGCTTTATGCGAGTCTTGCTGTTTGTGCTTCTCTGACACCACAGGAAAGCTTTTAAGGATGGCGCTACCGCTCCCCCCCCATCGCCTTTCCTCCTTCTTTTCCTCATCTCTTCACCCCTTTGTTTCCAACAGATTGTTTTCTCTCCGAGAGCTGGCACCTCCCTGCTGAAGCTTAGGGAAAACGGGGAAAGGAAGAAGAATAGCAGGAATGACGGCTGGAGAGGCAGGAAAATGGGGGGACGTGATGGAGCTATGTTTAGAGCAGTGTCTTCCTGATCGTACCCGTGCCAGCCAGACACAGTGCCGTTTGCCTACAGGGTAATTAATCTGGCCTGCTGGTTGCTATAGCAACACCCGGTGCCATCTGAGAGAGAGCTGCGTATACAAGTGAAAGCACAAGAGGGCATATGGCGGAGTGGGGGGGATGGGGGGCATCCAGGAAGTTGCTTGCTCTGTTTCATTCACCTTGGCATCCTGTCTGCTCAAGTGAATGTTGAATGTTGGTGTTTCCCCTTCATTTATCTACACATGCAGGTGCTTTGCTTTGTTGTTTTTAAGGTTTTGTGATGAGGAATTTTACAGATTGTGGCATTTCACCATAGGGGAGTACACATACTTTCACATACAGCGTTTCAGATGATGCAACCAAGTGAGACTGAAAACAACTGCTTATGGTTGTGTTCATCTTTCCATTGTGGAGCAATTTAAGCTGTTTTGTTTTTAATTTGCTTCTGAGTACTCCAGATGAGACTGGTTGTTAGAATTGGTGCCAAACAGGGGGTATAAAATGACATGAAAAAGTGTTGCAAGGCTACATGGTTCCACAGTAACTTTTAATAACTGGTGTATAAATCTTATTAAACCCTAGTTTTGTAAATGTTTTGGCTCATAAATAACTTGGACCTTTAATCAGAGTAGAAATGTACGTGCTCTATACGTGAGGCCTAGCAGTGGTCCATCTTAATGAACTACTTAAGACCATGCTCTTCACTGTGAGGATGGTGCTTGAGCTCTTGTGTGAAGCAGTGGCTGTTAGTGAGCTGCTGAGACTGTTTTTGGCATCTGCAGCTGTAACTGACTGGTCTAAAGCTCTCATAAAGGAACTAAATTCATCCATGCCTAAAAAGAACAGTTCTATAGATAGACAATGCACTGAAGGAGCACATTGTTACTTATTTCTGATTTGTTGTTTTTAAGAGTAGCCCAATTTGCCATAAAAACCCTGGCAACCCAGTCTTATATCTGGAGCTATGAACTTCCCAATTACCACAGTGATTTCGTTAAAATGGACTGAATCCACCGGGGAAGGCTGCCTGAGTAATAATTGCTCCATTCGTGTGTTAGTAGTGCTGGCTAGTATGCTAGCATATTATGTCGGTGCTATATCAAGTTTGTCAGTATTCATCCCTACCAGAATGGCCCTCAGGTTCCAAAAAATACAGTCAGCCTAAAGTAATCATATTGTAATTCACTATTTCTGTTGTGAAGTTATTGCGTATGGCTTCCCGCTGAAGGCCGGTCTGTGGCTGCTCCAGTTTCTGCTTGGTCCAGCTTGGTCCAGTCTGTGGATTAATAACCACCTTCGCATTCCTCCACAATGATGGAGTGATTTAGCAGCAAGCCGGGGCCTGCCTTCACTTTCTGCTGCAGTCATTCAAAATTAAACAAGAGTGAGGATGTTGGCCCAGGGGATGCCCCTCCCCTCTCTTTATGCACACGCCCATAAGTTCCATGCTCAGCACACGGGTTGTGAAACCTGTAGTGAGATATAAAGGTGTTTGATTTCTGACCTACACCTCATGTAATTGGGACATGGCGTGCTTGATTCAGTCACGTAGTGGTGACTTTTCTATCAGAGCGTTAATATTTAGCAGCACTGCAGCCTCAGCAGAAAGAGGTGTAAAGCTACCTGCTGATTTCTCTCTGACTAGGCTGCCAACTGTCTGAGCAGATGTAAATGCCTGGGAGTGTGTCCTAGGGGATTTTTAAAAAAATAACATGATATGGCTGTGTAGTCTGAGGTGAGCTTTCGTGCAGTCAGATGTAAAAGTGAAAGCAAGGCTAGATCAGTCAACACAACCCTTTTTAAAATATTTTTTTTTGTTTATTTTTAGCAAATTCAGAATGACCTTGATCCCCGTCACATCAACGCTGCTTAAAGAGCAAATATGGCAAATGAAAATGTAACAAAAATGTGATCTTAAGCTGTATTATATCTTATTTTTATCTTGATCTTTACTGATATACAAAAGTGCTGTAACGTGACATCAGCTGGTAGAGGCGCATGGTTTATTTCATTCCCACGGTGTCAAAATGCATTTTTGGTCTATGTGACACAAACACGCTCATCTACCTGACACTAATGAGGGATCACGCAAAATCAGCAGCGGTAAATATAAAGTTTTAGAGAACAGGTAATGGTGGGAGGAGTGATGAGAAAACGGAATGCTCTTTGTTTCGTTTGGTACAGCTCACAATAGCCTCGCATTTAAACACGTGCAGCGGACACAAGGCCATGAGAGAGACAACAGGTTATACTGTACCCCCCCCATTAAGCTTTGTCAAAGTGCAAACACAAGAGGCTTTATAAAGTCATGATCAGCTCCCAGAAATGAATGCTTGCTTATTTTGTCTGTCAAGTACTTTGAGCGTTGTAATATACACATCACTTTATAGCTTCTAACAGCAACTAAATAACACAGAGCATCTTTCTGTGATTACGTTAGGGTGTGCAATTCAGAGCCCTTTTTTTCCATCAAGCAGCAAATGTAATTTAGCCCATAAGGTTTTGAAATATGTGTTTTGAAAGTCTTGCATTAGGCAACTAAAGGTAGACCGTGTGTGTACACTTTTTTTTATTTTATTTATTTTTTTTGTCCTGTGGATTTTCAAGCCCCAAAATAGATAAATACTACAAAAAAATTAAATAGTATTTAAAATCAGTCATAACAGAAATAAGTCAAGCCTACTGTTTTCATGATGGAAGAAAATAATAGTTTAAAAGCAGAGAGTGGTAATACTGAAAAAAAAAATAATCACAAAAGGGTATAGACATGAAAGTGAGATGCTTCAAAAAGCATAAAGGAATTTATTTTTATTTATTTATTTATTTATTTTAAATAACTGTGAATCCAAATCAAAATGAATTGTGCTGTGTGAGGGACAGCATCTTCTGCAGGTGTGCTGTTCTGTTAGAGACAGCATGCTGAGGTAGCTTTTTCCCTATACGTCATTCTGTCAGGAGTCATATGGGAACCTGCAACTTGGGTTTTTTTGGTCATCATGCTTGGGGGAAAAAACCCAGCAAGAACACTGCAATAGACAGACTGTACCACTGTTTCCATTAATAGCCATATGTAACTCTAGTGCAGATTTAGCAGAGGAGAATTGTAGAGTTCTGTGGGAGAATAAGAGTTCACGTGGGTGTCATTCTGCTCTCGAGTGCCTTGACTGTGCACTCCTGTTTATATAGCAAACTTAGAGTCGAGCTTTATTCATTCAATATTTAGCATTCAGTATAGAATTTAAAAATTTTTCTAGGCTGCATTTTGTTAAACAAGTTGTCAGTTTCTTAGGTTCTTTCTCCTATAATTAAGTCCAGCAAGAAAAAAAGACTGAGTAATCCTCTGAGGATGAAGATTTGATGGAAATTTTGCTCAAATCTTCTGTGCTCCCGTAATTACAGCAGAATTAATTTTAAGCCATGCACTGGCTAGATTTTGTCAGTAATAGCTATGCTTTCTGACCTGTATGTCTATATTAGATTTATAATTCATGATATTATTTTCATGTTCTTACTGCCCTTGTATTGTACCACAGAACCACTAAAGCAGGCCAGTTAGGACCTCGGTTCACATGAAAATCGCTCTGTTTGCTGTGACACTAAGCCCTTGTGAGACCAGTTTTACACATGCCTTAGGCGACCTTATTTGTTAGACAATATCAGTAAATTGGTAGCTGTCTGAATTTCTCCTTAATTAATTAAGTTTAAATTAATCCCACATGGAGAAGAGCCTTTTTCCCTTTGTTGATTTATTTCGTGTTTGTTTCTCTGTAGATATCTGGAGTCTAGGAGTGATCCTCTTCATGCTGGTATGTGGACAGCCTCCTTTCCAGGAAGCCAACGACAGTGAAACCCTCACCATGATCATGGACTGTAAATACACCGTACCTACCCACGTCTCCAATGCCTGCAAAGAGTAAGGGTTCCTCACACATACCTTACATGATCTCTAAAAACACTTTAGCTTCGTACTGCCATATTTTCCTAATATCAGATTTAAGGCTAGACTGACAAGAAGACACTTTTCCCCCCTTTTTTCTTTTTTCTTCAAGTTGTTGAGATAAGACCGGAGTCAGGTCAGTGCTTTCATTCCCAGCAAAGCACCACAGTTAAAAAATTGCCTTCATAATGAATATTGATACAGCTTTTCCTTAGGCTGTAGTATTTTCTAAACTCAGTGCACCCCAGAATAATAAGAACTGCTATTTCCTCCCCATAAATCACATAACCCAAGTGAGATATACTACACAGGCACTGGGGCAAAGTGTACTTGCTCAAAAACGTTTACTGCAGCCAGATGCTACTTAATCCTCTTTCTGAATGTACTAGTAGTTACACCACAAAATCCAGTAAATAAGCAAGTTTAATTAACACACATTAAAATGGTGCATGCAGCTTAATTGAAAGCTGATGGGTGAAGTAAATGATGTCTGACGAACCGTCTGAAGTTGTCTGACATGTGTGTCCAGGCTAAAAAACAATGTGAAAAGATACTGATGTAGTTTGTACTGCATTTGTACTAATCAGTATACTGATTATGCCTAAAACCCAAAGCAGTTATTCATTATCTTTCAGTTATCGTTCCCCAATAAAAGCACTTTTTCACAGACAAAACATGATAGAGGCTTAGAAACACCACCAATTCTACACTGGTGAATTTAGAATTGCACCAGACATATTTTTGCTTCTCGTTCTTTTTGCTTTGTGAATCTTCATCTCAAATGTATATGTTTCACAAGTATAAATTAAAGCAAATCAAGTAAAATGAAGTTATTAACTCTAATAGCAATTATTTTAGGACATTCTGTGCAAACAAAAGTAGCAATAAACACACAGCTCAATGTGGATTAATGCGTATTTTACCATATTTTACTGAATTTGACCTGTTTCAAGAATTGTCCTTATATCCAAATATAACAAACTACCAAAAATTTAGCATAGTGGAGAGTGTGAGCACTGCTTTGAAAACAGTATGTGGGCTGCAGCTATTTTTGTGATAAATGATCAGAACTCCCAGCAGTGACCTTCCTTGTCTGTTCAGTTGTTAAGTACAACAATCTATTTGAGCAGTCAAAACAAAAGGACACTTTGTGATATGAATACAGATTTCCTCTTATCATTGGTTTCATTAGTAGGGTTGTGAAAGCCAGGTTGCTGTGAAAAAGGCTTTGCATGTTGAGTAAAATGTGTTTTGTGTTTGACACGAATTCCTAGTTGGATATCACTGCTGCAGAAAGAATCACCACAGCGTTGATTTAAACAATTTTTTTTAAATCCAGAAATAAAATGGTTAACTTATATTAAGGAGTACCATTTTTAATTTGTAGAATATTTTAAATAAGTAGCAACTGTAAGACTAAGGAATTTGCATGCTGCCTGTCTGCCTCTGTAGTGTCTTTTTTTTAATATTTTGACAATAGATATCCGTTGTTCATGTTAGGACCCTGTGGATTTTCTGTCATTTTTATTTAAGGCTGCTTTGTCTGGCTCTTTCTCATATTGGCGAGACAGTGGGGCTGATGAACAGTTTACAATTTGTTTAGCATGGATTAGTACTTCCCTAAATTGATTTTATTTGTATCTATTAATAATTCACTAGGACATTTATATTACCCAGTGCAAAGTAGTAGTATCCAAATTCTCATTGTTAGTGTTGGATTGTTTAAGACATTGGTTCCAAAATGGGTTCTAAAGGTTTTTTTCCCCTTTAAATTTTTTTGCAACTGTGGAGGAAATCACAATTTATATATTTATTAACTATAAATAAGTTATTTTTATTATGGAGTTCTTATAGTTATTAGCCTGTTTGACTAGGCACTTGAATAGACTGGGTTTAATTCAAACCTCAGTAACTCAAAACAAGTAGACTTAAAAATAATGACACCTAATGTATTCCATCATTTCTTTTGTTTGGAAAGATTATAACAGTAATGTACACATTTAAATAATGAGCCTAATAATTGACTAGTTGGATTATGTTCATAAAATAATTGTGTACTGAGGAGGTCCATGGCATTTATTTGTATAGTTAAAGGCATCCCTGGCTGCAAAAAGCTGGAGAACCCTGGTTTAAGGAATTTTGTAATGTTGAGGTAATATAACTAAGAATGCTGTTTGTCTGCATTTTTTCCCTGTTAATAGTGGCCACCCTTGATTGTGGTTATTTTGCTCCATTTGAATTTTTTACCCACAATCATTTATGTGTAAGTTTTCACGTGTACTTTGCCTTACTTGGTGTCATTCCTGTGGTTTGGCCTGGCTGGCTCTCTGACGCATCAGTAATGATCCAAATGGCATGTCTGCTCCTCCAAATATTTGGTGCATGACTGTAAATCAAGCACTTCCTGCCACTTTTCCATATTTATACCCACTCCAGGAGTCTCCTCAGCCTTCAGGTTGCTGAGCCCTATACTACACTTTTAAATTAAACATAGACAGAGGTCTTATCTGGTCTTACGCAGCAGTCCTGTAACTCATTACACCACTGTTGTTAGTTGTGTAATATCTGTTCTATGCAGGGTGTGTCCTCTTGCATCTCAGTAAGGCACTTTTGAAAATGTATGCCATAGTGGTTCTTTCATTCTTCTGCCCTGCTGTGTTTATTTTGGCTTCCTGCCTGTGGCTATAGCATGATGTGGCTGCTCCAGATAGAACATGTGTCTAAGGGCAAGCATATCAGACTATTGGGTTACACTCTGGTCCTAAAGGCATGGCTCTGTTTCCCTTCGTAATGGCTGCCTTGTTTCATGCTTCACTTTTGGCAAATAGATGATGAAGTTAGCTGGAGGATCTGCTCACCATGTGGTTAATGACCTTCATCTAGATCAATCAAATCCGAATACAAAAAAAAAAGATATTTAATGGTATTTTAAAAACATTAGCTAGTGCTCTACCTAGTGTATAACATAATTGCTTTGTACAACCTTCATAGTGCACTACATACAGTAAAAGTATATCTGTCTGTACATATATAGTCAAATAACATTAAAAAAAAGAAGGTACAATTAATTTTAAAGCCAGTGTTGCTCGACACACTTTACATAAAATGTGGGACTGGGATGGTCATCTGTTTAAAAAATGCTCAGAGATGTGCCAACTCCCTCCTCCAATTTTCTCCTGAATTTGGTCGCTTTCTAATTCCCACTCACCAGCCAGCTCTCCCCTGTAACACAACAGTTATCGACTGGGGAGGTTGAAGACTAGCACGTGCCTCCTCCGAGACATATAAAGCTAGCCAACCACATCTTTCAAACTGTTGCTCATGCTGCATCATGGGGCAGCTTAACACACACAGAGGAAAGTGTTATCCACCCTCTTCTGCATACATGAGCTCACAGGTGGCCAGTGTGATGGTAACTGACAGGGAAGAGATCTCCTGAGGATAGGGCAAACGATTTTCTGTTCCACGCCACTTTTAATACCAGTTCTTCACCTAGATTCTTACTCTTTGCTGTTTTGAGAATGCATGGCGTAACAGCACTAAACATTTTCAGTCTAATAGCTAACAATAGCACTGTGTATGTCTTTGTACATGTGTGTGTTTTCACCCCAGTGCTTCGTATGGTTTATGTGTAGTTATACATTTCATTAGGTCTTGATTGTAGGACAGTATTCAATACTTTACCCTTATTTACAGATTCCACTGAATTTTAATGTAACTGGAAAATGTGTCAGAAGATGGGTTGGGGCCATTTAATAATCCAGGTTTAGGCTGAAATGTTGCTACACTGACTGGCTGCCCTGCTGTCTGTTAGTCCAGTCAGCCTATGTTTTTAGAAACAAAAAAAGTCAAAGCACATTACCTCAGATAGTCTTAGTTCCACACTGACTACAAAGTCCTACTTATGATGTTGAAAGGTTGGACTGGTTTAACTCTTGAAGCAGTGTAGCCCATCCCTGAGCACTTCACTCAGCTTAGTCAGGTGATTCCTGACCTCCGACCAGGAAAGAACAAAGAAAAAGCTCCCTCAACTAGGAATTCCTACTCTGGAACTTGGGATAGTCTTGGAATTCAGCAAGTTATGTCAAATCAACATGGCTACCCATAGCATCAGAAGCAAACAAAAAAAACAAATTAGCACTTCTTACCTTTAAATGAGTTAAGCTCATTTAATGCTTATTGTATGTGTATGTACAAATATTTCCTTTAGATCAACCAACATAGACACACTTGCTTATTAAATCTATAACACTGACTATACAGTCTGCTGTTTTGAGGAGGAAAATATACATCACTCATCATAGTTAATCATCCTGCAGTTGCTAACAAAAGGGAAATATGGAAGTGTCCGTGGTTTTTTCCCCACTTTGTAGCTTGAATGCATGGAGGTCGAAAATGACGACTTCCCACTTCCGAGGTAAGTCGAATGCAGCATTAGTCTGGAGGTTCTCACAGATTTTCTTGCATCGCCTGTAATGATTATGGATAATGGGATTGTTGCTGATCATATATATTTTGCCGATTTTGCTCGTCCTGCAGAAGTGCAGCTCACAAAATGTTGTTTTAAACTCTATTAATAAACTATAAATAGCTGTTGAATGTTTCAGACAGCAGTTCCACATTCTGCTCTGTGGTCATCCCTTTCCGCTTGAGGAGATGAGGATATATTTAGTCTTCAGGAAAGGAGGGAGGATAACATCCTGTCTTTGTCTCTTTAGCATAGTGGGGTGTTTAAATTATGCAACAACATAGAATGCAGGAGTTTTTATTAAAAAAATAATCTGAAACTTATGCCATGTCCCTAACCTTATATATCTAGTGGATCTAGTTCAAAGATGGTGATTAAGTGTGATTGAGAGCTCTGGCTGTGAGCTGCAGTGGTGTGGGCCTGTGCTGGCTGGCTGTGCCTTACTCCGTGTGGATACTGGAATAAAGTTGGAATCTTGATCAGTGTAGTCTGTCGTGCAGGAGAGAGGTGCCGTGCTCTGCGTCTGGAGAGCTGGACGCTGACAGCTGTCCGGGCAGTGTGGACAATGATCTTCATATAGACTTTAAGGATACCATTTAATAAAGCTATAAATCAATCTGCTTCAGGCTGGCAGCACAGGCTTACGCATTTCATTTCAATCTTAGTAAATATCAAACCAATATGTTACCTTTACACATATGATTACCTGTGTAATAAAAATCTCATTTGTGAGGGTTTCAAATAACGCAGATACTCAATAGGGACATTGCTTTCTGAACTTTGCCCATAGTACTTTTTCCCCGGTATATGATGATGCATGGACCTGTTAGGGCCTTCATGATGTGACCCTCGATACTTGTCTGCCTGTCTTATCAGCTTATGAAATTACACAAACGTACTGAACAAAACCAGGACCTAATTACAGATTTCTTAAGTTGCTGCTTTAAAATGCAGTTGTGGCAAAAGTCAAAGTGATCTAGTTCAGGGGTTCTCCAGCCTTTTGTAGTCAGGGCCATAATCCAAATATAAATATATTAAGCTCATTATGTAAAGGAGGCGTGGAGCTTTTCATTCATGAACATTCCACACACACAACACTTTTTTATTTAAATCACCATTAGTTCTGATGTTAGAATGATGTTAATTAATCTAGCTATTTTTTTCCTACTTTTGTAGGCCAATATTGTCATTTTGAATTCTGTCGTCATACCAAATGGAGGTGTTTTAATTTGCGTGTTGATTTGGTCAGATTAATTCAGTCACATTGTCTTCCGATGTATTTCTGTCTGCGTTTCTTCGTTGAAAGAGAAGCCATTTAGCAGACCTCCATCTCACCAGCATGTGCAGCTCCTCAAATTGAAGGCTTTCAACAAATCTCGGCTTGTTTTCAGTTGATGAGCGTAATTAGAGCAATTCAGCAACCTCTTTTTTTTTTTTCTTCTAACAGACCACCAGCTTTTTATACAAGAAATGCATTTTCCCTTCAGGCACTGCTGAAGTGCTTAAGCGCAAGGAAGAGATGGAGCATTTTAATGTGGTACAAATGTGTAAAAAATGATGTGGGCTGACTTGTAAGTAAATAGGTGGCTGGGCTCTATGAGCTGTCTTGTTTCTAGCTGCTCAGGGCTTATGTTGCCCTGAATTCATTCAATAAAGAAAAGAGTAGTGACTAAATTCTAGGCTCATAAAGATGGGAAGCTTCACATATCATCTTGACCAGCTGTTCACTTTACACTTTGTTTGATGCAGGTGTGTTGAAATTCTTTGCATACCAGAGCACTGATATACTGATATTGTCATACTACTGTAGTTAAAGAGGTTATGTGTTGGCACAAAGTTAGCACAGTATTAGGTGAAAGGAGAGGCTATCAGATAACTTGCATAATATCAGCACTGTGAATCACACCAATAATCCTAGTCTTACTTGCTCACTATCTTTGATGATTCCACTCTGAGCCATAGACCAATGTGTTATTTTAAGAAAACCTAACAGAACCAAGAACATACACGTGTTCTGGGCTAACATTGGTATGATCTGCTCTTTAGTTGATTACTTGGCTATGGATATTGGGCATGATGGGAGGTTAAATTTGAACCCCATTATTTAATGCTACTGGCCCTGCTGATTACTCTGTGATTATAGACCTCTCGGGAATACAGCCGTTGCCAGAGGAGCTGATGACCACGGGTCTTCAAATACCCCAGAGGAGGTTTCAGTGTGACAGCCTGCATACTTAATGGTGAACAAAATGCGTCATGTAGGAACAGCTAGTTTAACTGAAATAACCGCTAATAAAAAGCCCTAAAATAAACTGGGCATCCATGACCGATACTTTAGCATCTTGGCTAATTTTTGGTGGCAGTACTGTCTTTTGTCTGTAATTATTGGCATGCATGTAGAGCCAGTTCTTTTATGTCTTTCCCTTTCGAGACAGTGAACTCTCCTCCTCTCCAGTGCCACTCAGAGTGTTGTATGCTCACGAAACCTAAGCTGCGGTGCTTCTTTATGGCTCAGTTGTAATTTTGGCAATGTGCATGTGCTGAATGATGAAGGCCTGCTCTAAGGATGGCTGTCTGCTCACAAAGCCTGAGAGCTCCCGTTGTTTTTTTTTTTTTTTTTTTTTTGCACGACTCATTTACACTTCCGTCACTTCTCGCTTCTCACTGACTACTGAGTCGATAAGGTTTTCAGTGGCTTCTCCTTTTCAAATGGGGTTTTTCAAAAAACATTCAGAACCATCAGCTAATTTATTAATCTTCTAACAAGCAAGCATTTGATTACTAACACTCACTGAATATTAGAAAGATTACACGATTCTAACAGTTATATAGCCAGTACTTTAGTTCTTCTCACATGTATTCTGATTCGAGAACAGGAACTATGTATGGGTGCGGCTGCTTCAGGACAGCAGTTGCCTTGCCTCTAAGACTTGATCGGTCAGCACTGTGCCACTGCTGCTCATAATTTGAAGGCAACCACTTCAGTCCCAAGTTTTATGTACAATACTTGAAACAGTGGCATTTTTTTAAATAAACTGTGCTTGTAAGAGTAGTTGTAATGCAGATTACGTTTTAGTTTTACTTGAGCAAATGTGTTATTGTCTGTGCCTGATGCCTGAATGATGTGCCCTACATGTATTGCATTAAAAAAATGTCTTAATTCATGAGATCTTGTTGACATTGTGATATCCAACTTTAATTTGTGAACTTTATCACACACAGCATTTTGTTTATATCGTCCAACCAATTTTTTCCCCTTCATTCTAAACCCTGTAGGCTGATTAGACTGACCCTAACCCTAGTCACTCAGGGAGTGAAAGTAAGATGATTGTGACAGTAAGATGCTTAATGGTGTTCGCTAAAATAGCTTAGTGGCTTTGCATGCTCTGATATGCCATGGTGAATGTGATCTTTTTTTCTAACAGTTTGATAAATCGGATGCTGCAGAGGGACCCCAAGCACCGTGCCTCGCTGGAAGAGATTGAGAGCCATGCGTGGCTGCAGGGAGTGGATCCATCTCCAGCCACCAAGTTCAGCACACCTCTGGTGTCCCACAAGAACCTCTCTGAGGAAGAACACAACTCCATCATCCAGCGCATGGTGCTCGGGGACATTGCAGATCGAGAGGCCATCATTGAGTAAGTGCCCCTACAGCATGTTCCTGTTCAGAATGGACTCTTCAGTAGTTATTTTCTTTGATTTTTGTACTCTGTGAATCACACAGCAGCTGACAACAAAGGTCAAGGCAGTATCTTCAGACTATGAGAGTTCTTTGCAGTTCTTTGTGTCAGAGCTCTCAATAAAAAGGCCCTGTTTAGTGGCTGCTGTTTGTTCATTATCATGTAATCCCTGAGAAGCAGAGAGGAGGGACTGCAAATATGCTCGGCCCGCACTAAGCACTGGAACCGTGCTGAGGACATGCCAGCTTCATTACATCTGCATTAAAAAGGCTCACAGAAATCAGTGCGCATGCTTATTTATAATAGCCTGCTATTTTTAGTCAGACATGTTTGAGCACAATATAAGACAGAATACAGGCTGATCAGGCACTGTTATCCTGTTTTGTGTACTGTTCATTTCTTCTTCTCTTTCTAGCATTTTCTATCCTCCTAAGTATATTTTTCTGCCTCCCTAGAGCCCTAGAAACTAACAAGTACAACCACATCACGGCTACCTACTTCCTGCTGGCAGAGCGGATCCTACGGGAGAAGCAGGAGAAGGAGGTGCAGCCCCGATCCTCCAGCCCCAGCAACATCAAAGCCCATTTCAGGTACAGCTAATGGCCTTTTTTTGCTCTGCTCTGCCTAAGGGCCTAGGGGTCGAGCTGTATCTTCAATGCAACTGAGTACAGGCTCTTCGACAGTCTTGGACTGTTGGCTCTTTCAGCTGTAATGCACTCACAAACTGCCCAGGCTCTCTGTACTTGAACTTTCACATCCTGTGGTTTAATTTCTGAAATGAGTAGAGTATATCCAGAGCAAGGTTTGACACTGCACCTGTGCAGTATCTTGCTAGCTAGCTAAGGTCTAATTGCTGGCACAATTTTGCCCCCAGATGCCCTCTACAAGGAATAGGATTCAGTTATGCCTTCCTTCTAAGAGATTGATTCTGCTGTATGTCAGGATTCCTCTCTTAATGCACAATGAGGACTGACAGCACATTTCTGCTTGGAGTGCTGTGCAGGGGTGATAAATGTGTTAGAGGGCTGTAAAATTGGTTTGGACTGACCTAGAAAAGCAGAGGTACTTCCTTCTGTCTAGAAGGATAGGAGAATGGAACTGAATTGTTAACTATTAGATTCATCAAGACTATTTTAGTTTAAATCTGCGTACTCAGATTGTTCTCTAGAAAATGTGTAGGATGGGAAATTATAGGATTGATGCAGAAACATACAAGTGCCAGGCTAATTGAACTACAGAGACACAAAAGACATCTGTTTGGATGAGTTCTGAATGAGTCGCCTTTCCATTTTTTTTGGTCTTTGTATTGTGTTTCTTGCTTTGTACTTTGCCATGAGTAGGGTGCCCTGTTTGGCTTGTTGCCATGTCAACAAAAGCTTTGTGTATTGTTGATAATGGTTTGACGGTGCTTATGAAAACCTAGGAACATGAATGCAACTCAGTGCTACAGGGAACATGAGTATGACTCTGTTGGGTCACAAACCCCTTCAAACCCCTTCAACACTGTGGATACAAGCCCATTATACACCCATTACAATACATTTCTTCATTCACCACTGAGGCAAAAATAGAACCCTAAGCCTGCTCTACCTGATGTTAAAGACAGTCTCTATCCTTATTCTTCCACTGGTGTGCTTGAGCCTTTTAGTCATTTTTGAATGTATCTGTATTCATTACACTACTGTCAGTTACTCAGTACAGATTTAGTAGTAGTATAGTATTAGTAGTATGCCTAACTCAGGAAGCCTGAGTTTTCATGGAGTTGCGTCTCTGTGGCTCATGATTTATTTCTGCTTATTTTTTTTATAGGCAGTCGTGGCCGACTAAAATTGACATGCACCAGGACATCGAGGACAGCCTGGCGACTTCCTCCATCTCGCATGCAGGGGGTCCACAGTCTCCAGCTCGGAGCACCGAGAACCTGCTGAATGGTCACCGTAACAAAGGGCTACTGGATCTGGGCCGCCGGGAGGAGAGCAGTGAGGCCTGTAGCACTGCCGTTTATCCTGGCCAGATGGCTTCTCTCACCCAAAGCCCCCTCAAACCCAGCACCACAGCTCCTCCTGCCTCGGCCAAGCAGCGAACATGTCTTTTCCGTGTGGAGGAGGACGAAGAGGAAGAGGAGGAGCAGGAGCCGTCACCACTCCCCACGCAGGTGATCCTACGCCGCAAGCCACCATCAGTCACTAACCGGCTGACATCACGCAAGAGTGCACCGGTGCTCAACCAGATATATGAAGAAGAAGGCGAGTCCGATGATGATGACTTCAACATGGACGAGAGTCTGCCACCCAAGCTGAGCCGCCTCAAGATGAACATGGCGTCACCTGGTACAGCACAGAAGCGCTACCACCGACGCAAGAGTCAGGGCCGTGGCTCCAGCTGCTCCAGCTCAGAGACCAGCGACGATGACTCAGAGAGCCACCGCCGTCGCCTCGACAAAGAGTCAGGCTTCACATACAGCTGGCACCGCAGGGACAGCAGTGAGGGCCCACCAGGAAATTCAGGGGGCAACGGAGGTGGTGGCAGCAGCGGTGGACAGAGCAAACCTCCAGGAGAGGGTAACTCGGGACCAGACAGGGGCAGCAGTAATGGCGGAAGTGGTGGAAGTGGAAACACAGGAGAGGGAGGGGGTTCTAAAGGACAGGGAAGCCCATCAAGCTGCTCCAGTGGCAGTAGCAATCCTGCTTCAGGCTCCACACGCACTGCAGCCCGGAGCACAGGAGAACTGATGGAGAGCCTGAAGCTCATGAGTCTCTGTTTAAGCTCCCAGTTGCAGCATCGCCGATCAGGAGGAGGAGGACGCTTCATCATGGATCCGCAGAGTCTCTCCAGTGTGAGAGTGCAGGAAAAGTCCTCATGGAAGATGTGCATCGGCTCTAACAGCAGCCTGGAAAAGACTCTGAATGTGGGCGGCGGGTTAATGGACCGTTACCCGGACCAAACAGCAGCCATGCTGAATGAACTGGCCCTGGTCAAGGAGAACAACCTGAACTTGAAAGCCAATGTGCTTCAGCTACCTCTGTGTGAGAAAACAATCTCAGTAAACATCCAGAGGAGCCCCAGGGACGGGCTGCTTTGTACATCGGCCCAGGCCAGCTGCTGCCAGGTCATATGATGGTGGATCACATGACTAGACCTCATAGTCAATTTGCTCCTATCGCTGCATTTGTAGCATAATAACGATTTGAAAACTCCTGTAGCTTTGTGTGATCTTTCCCAACCTTCTGTCGTCTTAATCATTCTTGCAACTTATTTATTTTTCTTGGACCTGTTGGGTTTTATGAGGTGCACACTGCTAGCTTGTTTTCCGTCTCTTTGCAGGGTTGTCCTTTTTAGTCCCCCTTACTGTTTTACATTTGTTTCCTTCTCAGTGGTGATGTATTTTTTTTCCACCAGCCCTTTTCTTTGCATCCTTTTCCTTTGCTTTTTTTTTTTTTTAAATCTCCTGAACTGATAAGCTCTTAAGATGGTTTACATGGTTTGGTTTCGGCCAGTCAATCAAACAGAACTGTAGATTTTTATTTAATGATAAAATGGAATATTTAATAAAGATAAACAAATATGACCAAAAGTGTGACAGAGTAGCACCTGGTAGGTCGAATGAGCACTTAAAAACTTCAGACATAATAAGTGCTACAATTACAATCAGAGTTAAAACCTAGTAGTAAGAAATAAAAACAGCTCATTTGAGTGAACTAGTATTGTTCTGATTAATGGCCATTTCTGATGTCTTAAACTAATTGACCAATTTATAATTCCACAGAAAATCAATTTTTGATTGAATTACACATTTAAAGTTCTAGTGGTGGTTTAATGAACCGCATGTATTAAACTACCTTTAGCAGATTTTTTTTAAAATATTCCTAGCAACATATAAAAATATTGGCGTTCTTAAAAAAAATACTGTTAAACATTCACATTTCCCTCAAGACAAACAGGAAATTACGGTCAGCAAATTAACTTATTTTTATTCTGAGAATTAGAGAATCCATGTACCATAGATTTTGATTTATTTATATTAACAAAATTTACTTTTCAGATAAATAAGCCCTATGTTTCCAACATAGCCTCAAGGTTTGCATACAGTAAAGTAATTGAAGAAAATGAATCTGTATGATACACTGTAAGTTTTCATACAGATTCATACTGTAGAATCAGCAGCCATTTTTAATCCAACATGCCAATATTCAGATAATGAAGAGAGTCTTGGTAGGGCAGCAGTACATGACATACAGGAATGTTAATGCAGACTATAGATTGCTGGAGCTTTACTGCATCCACTATATTGATCTTTAATGAAAATCATTAAAAAAAAAAAAAAAAAAAACATATTCCACAATTTGGCCAAGTTTAACCGGATGGTTTAATTCTGTTAGGTTAAGACCTGAATAATAATGATATCTTTACAGTAGGAAATGAATTCCTATATACTGCTGAGCTCCAGATCCCAGTCCAACTGTTCTGACCTCACTCACTTTGTTTGTAGTTCGTAAACACTTCAGTTACTGTAACTACCAGTCTCCAAATAAGACTGGCCTCAGATGCCTATAGGGTATGTAAATAAGTTTTTAAAAGTTTTATTTTTTTGAAAGGACTGCTGTTTTAACGTGCTGTGTTGAATACAGGCATTGGGCTGGCTTTAGAGTTAAAGCCGTGCTGATTTATCACCTGGCTCTAAATCCCATGTACAGCTGAAAACAATGAGATATATGACCATTCATTCAGGCAATAGATAATAACAGAACCGGCTTTTGAAAGACCATCTATGACCCGGTGTAAAAAGCTGTACAGAGTCCAGGCTGAAACAGAGAGCAGTAGAGTGAGATATTTTAAGGGCATTGGCAATAAGCTATAAGTTGCAGCTATCTGTAAATATACATAGTTTTTGTTTTATAATATGTACAGCCGTAGAATGGCTTACTTGACCGAAAAAGAGAATTATCTTGAGTATTTTTGTTTTTCTTTTTAAACAATAAGGTCTGTAAATAAAGATGTAAATACAGTGCACACTCTGTAAAACCGCAGCGTCAGCCATCTGGTTCATAGCTGTAATATAGCTTTACTAGTCGTGAGTGTCTCCAGTAAATTTAGCAATGTTGAAAAAGAAAACAGCGCTATATTCATAATGTTGGTCTCAGACTTTGTCCTGCGCTGATGTAAACAGGTAAAATGATAATGTGCATGTGTTGAACGTTCAACATAATTGATCCATGGACATCGAAAGGAAAAGAACTGCCACAAAATGTTACTGGACCAAAATTGTGTACTGACTTCTAAAGAAAAACAACAGTAAAGAAGCAAAATGATTAAATGTTCTGTTGTTGAAACTTGTCCTCACAAGTTATATAGTTATGGTAATGTCCAAAAAATTAAATGTTGTGGAAAATGTCTTTAAATTTGGGCTTTGTTTGTGTTTTTCTTTTCCCCAGCGTATGCAGTATGGGCTAATGTGCCACAGCAGCAACACTGAGATATCTGCAGTGGCTTTAGGAGAAACTGATGAGAGGCAGGTTAGGATGAAATCTCTAGAAAGCAAAAATCACAATATCATTTGGTAAACTACTGAAACTACTTAAAGCTGAGTAATCTTAAATCAGTTTTAAAATTCAGTTTCCTAACTAAATTTAATTTCTGTATTAAATATTTTAGTTGCCAAAACTAAGTGTTTGTTCCACCCCTGGTTGTAACCAAAGTCTGTCTCTGGCAAACTAGCAATATATAGTCAAGTCAGTTTTTCACATAAAGATTCACACACACACAAAAAAAATCTTATCCTGCTGCTAGAAGCTCTCCTAAGTGCTACTAAAAGTTGCTAGCAAAGTATTTCTTAAAACATCCTATGAGCAGTTTTTTGAACAAGTCTGAAGAATTCTTATGCTAAACTCTGTAATGAAAACCCAGTTCACATTTACATATTACTACAAAAGAATATCACTGATCTTACATGTGAAAAACAGTATTGAAACTACTTTCTCTATCAGAAGTTGTCTGGTCTGAAGCAGCAGTTACTCTTTAACCTATATGAGATTTCGAGGTCATACACTGGGTATAAAAAAGTCTACACACCCCTGTTAAAATGGCAGGTTTTTGTGAAGTAAAAGAATGACTATCAAGAATAAATCGTGTGAGATCTTTTCCCACCTTTAATGTGAAATTGCAAAGTATACAAATAGAGTGAAAAACAACCAGAAAATTTTTAGGGGAAAAAGGAAAAAACTTACAATAACCTAGTTGCATAAGTGTGCACACCCCTAAACTAATACTTTGTTGAAGCGCCTTTTGATTTTATTTCACCACTCAGTGTTTTTGGGTAAGAGTCTATCAGCATGGCACATATTGACTTGGCAATATTTTCCCATTCTTTCTTGCAAAAACAGTCTAGATCCATCAAATTGTGAGGGCATCTCCTGTGCACAGCCCACTGCAGGTCACCCCACAGATTTTTAGCTGGGTTCATGTCTGGGCTCTGGCTCGGCCATTCAGAACTCCTTTGCCGATTTGGGTGTGTGCTTTGGGTCGTTGTCGTGCTGAAAGGTTAAATTCCTTTTCATCTTAAGCTTACTAAGCTTACTTACTCTCCTGAAGAACAGCAGCCCTAAAGCATGATGCTGCCACCACCATGCTTCAACAGGGGTATGGTGTTCTTTTGGTGATGTGCATTTTTTTGCACCAAACATACCTTTTGGAATTGGTCTCTTCAGACCATAACACATTTTACCACATGGTTTGGGGTGATTTAGTTGAGCTTGGATGTTTCTGTGAGGAAAGGGCTTCTGTCTAGCCTCCCTACCCCAAAGCCCAGACATGTGAAGAATATGAGTTGTCCCATGCAGAGAGTAATCAGTACTTGTCAGACGTTCCTGCAGCTCCTTTAATGTTTCCGTTGGTCTCTTGGCAGCCTCCCTGGTAAGTTTTTGACTTGTCCTTTTGTAAATTTTGGAGGGACTTCTTGTTCTTGCCCCATTTTCTTCATTTGTTGATGATGGTGTTCTATGGTACATCTAATGTTTTGGAAGTTCTTTTACACCCCTCTCCTGATTGGTATCTTTTGACAAGTGAGATACTGTACATGCCTTGTAAGCTATTGGCGGACCATGAAGATGTGAAGAAAATCGTACAGAAACAGCTGGTCTTTATTTAGGGTTAATGAGAATAATTTCATTGATGACAGCTGTATGATAATTACTTTTGAACATGAGATTGAATGTGATTGGTTCATTCTGAACACAGCCACATCCCCAATTATAAAAGGGTGTGCACACTTATGCAACCAGGTTATTGTAACTTTTTTTTTATATTTCCTATTTTCCCTAAAATGTTTCTGATTGTTTTTCACTTAATTTTTATATTTTGTTATTTCACATTAAGGGTGGAAAAGGTTCTGATGATTTATCTTTATATTTTTATATTTTTTATATATTAAAAACCTTCCATTTTATCAGGGGTGTGTAGACTTTTTATATCCATTGTATGTGCTGCATAACTGTGTTTTGTTCTATAAACATGTAGCCGCAATACCTAGAAATCAATATGGTGGGGTGTGAAAGAAGTTTTAGTTGTAAAGACCAAAGTCAGTTGTAAAGACCAAAGGGTAGGCATAAAAGCAGTCAGAGAATGTTTACATCACATTCAGAAAGGTAGATGCAAATACATTTTAATTTCTTTACTGTTAATATCATAGCATACACTACATAACTTTACATTTTTTTATTCTTCATTTTCTCCTCTTCATGTGCAGTCATCTGTAGGAGCTCTAGGTTTTTATGTGATAGTGTCCCCTGAAGGTTTTCTGCTTACTAAAGCCTAAGCTGAGTTCCCACTGGGCACAATGCTCCTGCTGTGAGTTCAGTCCTGGCACATGCAGTGCAAAGAGAGAAGTGAAACACGACGTGATTTGGCAGCCCTCAAAACACTGCTGCTGAAAGGTTTCCTATACTGATTTACTACCAACGTCTGCTGCTACATTTCTCAAGTATCCTAGTGCCTTCCAAGGCCATCAGAGATTTGAGCGTGTGTATGCAGTGTGTTCCACCTTGTCTGTGTTCCCACACAGTATGAATAAATGCTTAGAGGCTGAGATGAGCTCTGTCCTACTTAACATGGCCTTGCACTTTCTGGTGCGCTTTCGCACTGTCCTGATGCAATGGTCACGTCTGAGTATCACCCTGGCAGCAGTACTCAAACATGGCTTCAGGCTGTCATTTGGTTCCTCGGGCATAATGATTCCACATGACTGACCACTGTATTACATTGCTTGAGCTGTATAAGACAGACACCTAAGTGATAAAAAGATACTTATGCCTGCACATAAATGACTAAGGATAGCTCATTTTAAACACCATAAACAACATATGATAGCTGTATAGTCTAACATGCCAATGTCATAACTTATTAAAGAAAAGGTAGTAGGACATAATGGCATGTTAAATGAACTGGAACACACCTTTCCAGTAAATTTGAGAACAACTCCTGTATGTAAACAGCTTATACTGCAAGAGTTTAATAGATGTACTCTCACCAGGCACTTTAATAGGAACCTGCACATTCATGCAATTATCCAATCAGCCTGCACAATGCATAAAATCATACAGATACAGCTCAAGAGCTTCAGTGAATCAGAATGGGGGAAAAAATGTGATCTCAGTGACTTTGGTTGTGGTATGGTTGTTGTTGCCAGACTAGATAGTGTGAGTATTTCAGAAACTGCTGATCATCTGGGATTTTCACCCACAGCAGTCTCTAGAGGTTACGCAGAAAGGTGCAAAAACAAAACACATCCAGTGAGCAGCAGTTCTGTGGGAGGAAACACCTTGTTGATGAGAGAGATCAGAGGAAATGGCCAGACTGGTTTGAGGTGACAGGAAGTCTACAAGAACTCAAATAAGCGCACTCTACAACCATGGTGAGCAGAAAAGCATCTCAGCATGCACATCAAATCTTGAGGAGGATGAGCTACAACAGCAGAAAACCACGTCAGGTTCCACTTCTGTCAGCCAAGAACAGGAATCTGAGGCTACAGTGGGCACAGGAAACTGGACAGTTGAAGACCACACAATGTTTTTCCAATCAATCTGTCCAGTTTCTGTTAAGTAATAAATATGTCATGGTCAAAGTCAGACTTCACATTTTTCCCCCCACTGTGATGTTTGATGTTAACATTAACTGAAGTATCTGCTTCACTAACCTGTACCTGCATGATTTTAATAAAGTGGATGGTGGATATAAAACCTTCAGACAACTTTTGAATACACTTGAGTAGATGGCAGGTAATGAATGCAGTAAGACATTTATCACTGTAATAGTTTAGGTATTTATTTTCAGGTTAACCTGGCTTCAAGTACAGTGCACACAAAATCAGTAACATGAGTATCTGATATAATGGTATTTAAAGGCACTGTTCAGTCTTTGGTTGAACAGGAGTGTGTGGGAGAATCACTACATATACTGCCATGAAAAAGCAGAAAACCTTTACCCTATTGCATACATGTCAAAACTACTTATGCCTGGGTCACAATAGGGAATAATAATCAGGCCAGTTTACCCCACCTGACCATTGCAAAGGTTTCCCAATTTTAGGTTGGTCTTAAACAATTATCTTTCAGAATTATCCTGTAGTGTGTAAAATCTAGATTTAGCCCCTTGATCTACTCACAGTTCAGTTGTTAGCAACGACTCAACGTCCTGTCGTCTTGAAATACAGCTTGAAATACATGTTTAACTTGATCTGAAATCACATTCTCAGAAGAAGTCTGAGAAAAATCATGATCCAGGACAAAAATCTGTCATTATTTTTGGAGTCTCATATTTTCCAACGAGGGTTATGATCGTATAAATCTTGTAGTGGCCCAGGCACAGGTACTCAACCTTTTTTCATTGGCAACGTGATTACACTAGTAAAGTGCAATTCATGCTCAGTACAGTTTACAGATAATAACACAGTGTCACAGAACAACTGTTTATAAATAATTTTTTAACCAAATTCCACATACAATTATTACTATTAGGGGCCAATAGGTACTTCTTGGCTTTATGAAGTGGAAAGCCTCATAAAAACAATTAAAATCATAATTAAAAGCTCAAACTGAGATTGTACTAGCTAACATGCAGTAATTGAGTTGCAGCTTGCGCTGTATGTCAGCAGTGTTTGTGAAGAACATGTCAGGAGTGCACATTGATGGTAGGTGATATGTAATGCTTGATTGGGTACACTGTATGTAAACACCTGAGGCAGTTTCAGATCTGCATCATCAGAAGCTGTGCCACTGTTGGCCTCATTGCTCCTCGTTACTTCTTGGTCTTTGATATCTCTGCTGCCTCCAGCATTTTCTGAAAATACAAAAACAAGCAAAGTATTAATACTGCAACTTATATTTAGGGTCAGATCTAACTGCACTCAAAGTGAGCTATTGCTAATGCTGCTGTTTTTTTTTTTTTTATTATTATTATTATTTTATTTTTAAGCATGCTTTAGAGGTGGAAACAACCCAACTACTTGTGCATACACACTGGAAGAGGAGCCGAGTATAGAAGCTGATCATAGTGGTTCAATCTGTGACTCTGTGGAACAATCTGATCTTGAATGATTCACACTTTTAAGTGATGGTGGTGGGAACAAGCACCAACAATGACACACTTGCCATTTGACAGCTCCTTAAAACAGCAACTTTAAGGTGAAAATTTTCAATCACATGCTCTTTACAAAGAGGAAACCACAGCTGTAATGCACTGCACCTTATCAGCAAGTCAAATCTCCCCACTAGGCCTGGAGATTTTCAAGATGTAATTATTTTTAAATATACAGCCTTTCTTTCCATTAGAAACATGTCCAATAGTGGCACAGCCTGAGCTACAGTTAATCTATTAATTCTGCTGCCTGCAAACCAGAGCAAATTAAAGCCTCAGTGAAGGAGTGTTATGTACAATTAACTTTTCAAGCCAGAAGTGAGATCAATGCAGGCACATGCTGCTGACACTGTGGCTTTTACAGCATTGTGTTCACTCTGGGTTTTGGCGGCTTCTCAAAACACAACAGAGTGCTTATTTGAAGCAATGTTTCTACCACTGTGTTGCTGTTTTTCAATATTAAAATGGGCAATTATCGGAATAGATGTAAGGCACCTAGTCTGAGTGCGTGTCAGGTTAATGGACAAAATGATAGTCTAAGTTTAAACTAAAATACGCCAAAAGAAAAAAATGCAACCCATCTTCAGAAGAAGGCAATTATATTTATTTTCCATTTCCAGCCTCTTCTCGTTCTACCCATGAAGCCAAAATGAATAAAGAGTCATCCGATAAAATCCATTCCATTACTCAAGCTGACTTTACATTAAACAAAGTTCCATGAAAAAGTGCAGAAAGAACGATGGCAGTCGATCCCAAAGGTCCTAACTGAGCTGCAGCAGATGCTCTGTTTCCATGGCAGGCTGTTTGCTGCTGATTATAGTATTGATTATGTGCAACAATAGTAGAGTAGCAGACAATAAGCAGCACAGTGAATTAGTTAACTCACACGATATTGCAAATAGTTAAGTTCCAAAGAGAGATGGCTCAAACAGTTGCCCTAGAATTAGCACAAATCATGAGAAAAAAAAAAAGAAGCTAAAAGCATACCTTTGATGGGACAACTTTGAATATATTTTAATATTTGAATATCAAAACACAGTGATGTTCTGGTCTCTCTGGAAACAAGTTACAAATGCAAACATCTGCCTTTATTTAATACAGAAATGAAATCAACACAGATTAATACAGATCAAAACTGCCTTGCAAAGTATGTCTATATTAAAATGATTTAACCTTTAGTTCACCATGTAAATTAGTACAATTAACTATTTGTTTATTCCACTGTGGTTTTGCACTGAACAGTATCAGAGCCAATTCACACTAAACGTATTTCTGATGCATTTTTAATCATCTGTGCGACAGAAAAGACATGGTCCTATCTGAGTGTTTGCAACACTAAGACAAGTTTTTGACGTTTTGAGTTTTCCACATTCGACAGCATTACATAATGTGATAATATATCTTCTCTCTTTCCATCAAGCAAATGCCACCCCAAGGTTGAATATCTTCTTACAACAGCATGTCCTGAAGTGTTTTATTCCTCTTCTACCACATCAATTTGCCAACACTATCTTTTTATTTAATAAGGAATGATGTGTCCTACTTTTGTCCTACTTTTATTATCTGCTTGTATAGTTAACATTTACATTATATTATATTTACACTAGTTACAAAATGTGGAACGTCTGCAAAATAAGTTAGTTCCTGTTATCATTTATGTTATAGCAGCTATAAATAGTCATTCCCGCACCAGCCTCTCTTTTTTCTCTCTCTTGAAGTTAATAAGCCAAAAAAAAAAAGCAGCCAAAAAAAGACCAAAAAAAAAAATTTAATTAACAATTTTTCACATTTTTGGGCGGTTATTCACAAAATAACCCCTTTAGAGAAATGCCATAAAATTGCAGAAATGTGTTAAATTTATTATCATCACCTTGAATGCACTTATTTATTCATTTCTCCTGTAGGTCAAGCACTGTGTTAAGAGCCTGCAATGTTCTGATCGTGATAGAGCAACTCCAGTACTATTCTCTAGCCTACAATATCTGTACTGTTATTACAATCACTGTCCCTGACCTAGAACACCAACAACACAGCTCCTGTGGTGTGTTAAATGTCATGGCACAAACAGTGTTTACTGAGTCTGCTGCAGAAGTGTACTTACAGCTGGGCAGCAATTTCCGCTTGTGAATCCACTGTCATGATTCATTTCACTCTCAATCAGTCAGGACAGCACCACTGGCTTTGTTTCCCATCAAAGGATAGCGAAGGACGTATCTGCTGCTTGAGGCATGACAGCATGCTTTTGATGATGACGTCTTACTCGGTCCATTTTCGGTTACAGCTAGACCGCGAGGCTAAAGAGCATACGCTTTCTGACAAACTACATGGTACCACTGACCTGATGTGCCCTGCTTTTTCCACTCTACATCCCTGACGTATGGGGGTCCTAGACGTCACGCTGTCCCACTTTGTCCCAAATTTCAGAGCGACATGTCTAAACCTGAAAGGCACCTTCAAACCAGTGTGAATCAGGGATGACTGCTGATTTACGTTCTTGCCCTGAAATGGCCTATAACTGATAACATTTCGAGATTTTTAGCGTCCATGTATTGTTGAATTATTGAAGAAATAATACACAAGCGTTGAAAATGTGTCTTCACCCTGGGACAGAAGCAAACAAATCATGTGACATATCATCTGGCCTAAAGAAGCTGATGTTATTGGAGCAATCAGCCATCATTGGAGCTACATGATTAACTTTCCACAGCAGGGCAGGAAGCTATTCACACACAATTCCCCAGTGATGAAAGAGTGCAGTAGACATCATCAGCTTTTATTCAGCACCTTCAGCACTGTGCACTCTGTCTTTAACAACATTCTGCCGTGTGTTTGTGTTGACACAGAGTGTCATAGGGGTTTTATCAAGAAATGACATTTCATACACTGGAAAATCGAGAGCATTACATAGAAAACTCTTACAGGGAACACAATTAGTATGTAAATGTATTTGCGCACTAATATCGTGTAGGTCTGCTCATCACTCTGCATCACTAGTCTTGTTCTATCACATAAACATGCCAAATACTAGCTAACTTGCTATCACAAGCAACTTAAGAGAATTCACCCTCAGTGATTAGGTGCTGAATTCCACATCAGGGCTGAATTCTCAAATCTGATTGGGCAAAGGGTGTTGATTACTCTTCTCTGACAGCACAGCTTTGTCATTAGGGTCGGCTGGAAGGCAAATTATTATCATTTCCAAAGTGACAGCTCATTCACAGGACTTTGTGGCGGATACTCAAGTAAACATATATAAATTGTGTGTAATTGCTCATTTGGTGAAGCGTTCTATAAAGAGAACGTTTTTTTGGAACCAGCCTCTTTAAGGTTACCAAGAAAGGGCAGAGGAATTTGTGCTTTTCAGTTTCTCTGCAACATGACAAGCTGCTTCAAGAGAGCACAAAAAAAACGAGAGGCTGGTGAGGGAACTGTTTATAGCTGCTATGATGTAACAGGAATTACCCTGTTTCATGGATGTTCCAAAACAATTGAATCTAATTGAACCTATAAACTGACGAAGTACAATATGTCCTGTTTAATTAATAAGACATGTTAATCAAAATGGCTGTGATATAAAAGGAATAAAACACTTTACACTTTTGTGGTATCACACCACCTGGTCTTTGATCATTTTCCTATGAAACATAAAACATTATCACGTGTATATCACATGCCTAAGTGCCTAAACAAGATTCTATGGAGTATAAATGTGAAGCGTTTATACGGTAGGTTCATGTCACATGCCAACATTAAAAAGACTTCCTAAAATAAAAAAGCATTTGTGCATAGAAGATCTAAAAGCCTCCTGTGTCCTCATTTCTGATTCCTTACAGTGCACTTTAAGAACTGGTATGTAGACTTTGGTCAATTTCTAAAGGAAACAAGGAGACATCAATCAGAGTTTTAGAATGCACCCACTGTCCTCTACTGAGGGACTTTAAAAAAAAAAAAAAAAAAAGGACACTGGTTACTTTCTACTAAGTATTTGAACAATACTACAAAATGGCAGCCCATTTTGCACAGATTTGGTTGCAACACTAGACAGCTGGAAATTTCTTTTTTATTTACAGTTCAAGTTACATGTGCACATGTAAATATTGCTCATTATTTGTGATTCGGTTGGGCTTGAAGTTAAATTTTATGTGTAGAGCAATGGTCGTGGGCATGATGAGTCTATAGGATGCTCAGGAAATGTCATAAAGAACAATTTAGCACATGGGACTGATGGAAAGAAAGAAAGAAAGCTGTCATATTAAACACTGAGGCTGTAGCCAGTATAGGGATACTCCAATCTTATATCACTAAATCTACACTAGGGGCTCTAAAGTAAAACCACAGAGATTTAGAACAGCACAGTGTATTAGCATGTGCTGTAACTTAAGCACCAGATTGAGAAAGCCAGCAATGCCTAACACGGCTTTGTCCTGGAGCTCACCTCCAAGTGGCAGGTTGCTTTCCAGTGCTGGCTGTGAACAGGGGATTTCCACTGCTCTCTGTTAGTGTTTGCTATTTCCAGCTTTCCCTTTGACTCCTGAGGACCTGTCCTCCCCCCCTGCAGACAGCCATCTACACCCTTACAAGCTGCTGGACACATGGAAAACAGCTGGACTCAGTAGCCACATGCTGCTACTTCAGAGCTAAATGCTAAGCTGCACATAATCCTAGCTCAGCACTAATAATATCGAGTCAGTGCACCAAGCGCCCTCCCTGAGTGAACCCTCAGTCCTGAATCACCAGCTGCAATTAAAACCTTAATCAAATATTGCAGGACGCTTCTGGATAATGTGAGAAGGTTTTATACATTCTCTCCTACTAGTGGCCCTGGCCAAGAATTTGCAATTCTGTGCAGTTTGCACTTTAAATGCTCACAGTTGGCTCTGCTGAGACTGTTAGCTCGTGTCTATCATTGTGATAAAGCAGCACAAAAAAAGCAGAGCTGGAGCCAGAGTTTGCGAAAAAGGAGAGCAAAAGGGAAACTTAGAAATATCACATCCTCCATCATCCTGAAATGTAATCAATATATTCAATAAGTAGTTTACAACCTGCCACTCTGTGTAAATTAAAACAAATGTTAGCCACATGAAGCTCAGGCAGAGTGCCTTCCACAGTAGTCAGACCTTTCTTCCTTTCTGCTTGCAAAAGCCATTTCCTTGTGTTTGTGTTTACACCACCATCTCTCCACTGAGCGCCTCAAGTACTGCGTCAGACTCTCGTGCTGTTTATATTCCACTTTCCATTTTTCCACTAAAGTAATCAGGTCACAGTGCTCATTCAGGGCTCATCCCAGAGATGGATGTGGGTTTCTCTAGGTTCAAACTGGACAGATCAACTGCACGTCTATCCATCCACAAGAACTAAATATTATAAAAACTTTGGCATATGGAAAAACTTTTTTTTTTTCTAAATGCTAAATAAAACTGCATGTGAGATTATCACCAATGATTACATACTGGACAAATATTACAGGTACAAGTAATAACGCCAACACAACACAACAACACACAACAATAATGCCAACACAACAAAAACACAACAACATCTGAGGAACTACATTATTAGGAATGCGAGTTCTCCAAGATGATGATGATGATGATGATGATGATGATCACCAAGACCCATTATGATAATTAGTTGAAACTGTATCATTATAACGAAAGCCTCTCATGATTAAGGAGTTTTATTGATTAATATGATTATTTATTAATGTTATTAGCAAGTCCTTTTGTTAAAAACATTACAGTCAGTAACTGCATCATGTGTTTCAGCATCATTAACCTACATCATGCTAGTAGGCAAAGGACCACAGCGTCAAACATCTGCTGTTACTGAGAGGGCCTACAGTAGAGATTAGAGTTTGGCAGCTGTTCATGTCCATTAATTAGCATACACCATGCAGCCGCCAAAAAGAGAGACTTACCGAGCAAGAGCTTTCTGCACAAAACCGAACAGAGGTAGTTGAAATGTGGCACATTTCAGAAGCAGTAAGCACAGCAAAGTTTTACATAACTGTATATATGAAACTTTTTTTTATCCCAAATCTTAATCACGTTACACATTTAGGTTGATTGTTGATGCTATGTTAATTTATGCTAACAAGCTGTGTATATATTTACTCATTAGTATTATCAGTCTCAGGCTAGACCTTGTTTACAAAGCACGGTCATATGAATTCAGTGTACCTGCAGCGAATCCAGTTCTATGAAGCGAGTATACAGGGGGCAATTTTCCACTATGGAAAAGAAATCATTCTCCCAGAAAGGATCTAAACGTTATATGTTTATGAACATGAGCCGGTGCACATACTTGCATGGCCATGTGTACCTACTTCTGTATTCAAGGTGATAAAACATCTACCAAAGCTTAGGTTCATCAAACATTTACACACCAATTGAAATGTCTACTGTGAGTTTCAGTATACATATTCTCTACGGATCAGTTGGTGTTTTGGGATTGTAGCTTTTCTCCTTGTCTGTAGCACCTGCGCATTACTGAGCTTTATGCACTGCTGACACAGTGTCAACAATGTGTACACTAATATATGCCCTGGAGGGATAATAAGAGATTTCTCAGCTACTTGGAGGGTATACTGAGCTAACGATTACACACATATATACATACACACATATATAAGTGCTTACCTTCTTCTTCAGAGCTTCCAGAGACTCAAACTCCAGCTTGGCAAGCTTGATCTGAATGTGCTTGGGCACGTCTGGAATAATGAAGGCCAGGATAAATTTGAAGGCCAGGAGGACATGCTGCAATAAGGAACAGAGCAGGAAACATATATTTATCCAGCTAATCAGATTAAAAATATTCTCACTTCTAGTTTTTAAACTTCTCCAAAGACTTATTTATACACACAAAACATGGACATTTCATGCACTCTACATTTTCTGTGTGAACCTATGTCCTAGTCTGCATTCCAAAGTAATAAATGATCTACTCCAGCTTATCAGTAGCAAATTCCAGACTGTTAAGTAGTTTAAAGGTGACTAATGCTAGGTACATTTACTGACAGATAGTACAGGTACAGATACAGAGAGGGAACATATTTCCAGCAGAGTAAACGGTTGTCCATGCTGGATGATGTCTTAAATGAGTGGTGTCATACACAAATCCTTCCCGGCCACATCAGCATTTTTGTGAGCCCTTGATGGGCCATAATATAATGCTATTCATTTTTTTCACATATTATTTATTCTATCAATTAACACCAAAAACCTAGGATCTGAAAGTAAAATAGGATGTTTCTAGAAAAAAAGGAAATGCTAACACAAATTATCCAACTGTATTATATATACATCGCATCATCACCTAATAGTGCAGAAATATATAACATTATCTATACTAGATACAGTACTAATTAATTTGAGACATTTGAGAAGAACTCATACAGGATTATCTCTGCCAAAAAGATACATGTCTTCTATCTCTCGTCTTCACACTCACACTCTTCAACTTTCCTTTTTTTTTTTTTTTTAAACATATTTTGGTCTCTACACTAGGAAGTACATTTCGATATTTGGAGTCAATCACCGAATCACAGTCAAGACCAAAATCCATTGCGATTCAATCTTTTTTTTTTTTTTTTTAAGACTGACTTGATTCATAAGAAGATAAACATTGAGTTCAACCAACATTTCAGCCCTGTGAGATGTGACTCTATGTAAAGTGGCATAGACGGAACGTGGGCGATGGAGACGCACAGACTGAAGTAAATGGGCCATGAGTTTGACACCTGTGTTTTAAATGCTCTGTGTTATCAGAACACATGTTCCAACGTTGTATGCATTTAGGAGCGTGCCAGCTCTCTCACAGTTTTACAGATCCTGCCACAGGGCACCATTTTAAGCTGCACACTCATCACACGCTCATCCGGAGATCCACTGATGAGATGTGAATGAGAAAATGACAGCCTCTCGGTGCCATACATGCTCTCTAATAAAAGCCATGAAATGGGGAATTTATACTGAAATGGAGGATTTATTGAAATACATTTGTGTGGCACTGAGGTCACAGGCTGTGTGTACATGCAAAGATGTCTGAATGAATTCATTCCAGTTGCAGATTCAAAATGATTTGCTCATATGTACTTTTTTAAGCAATCTGATTGAAAAAGTTGACATTATTGAATAGATTATCCAGACAGAAATGTCATTCAGACTGATCTCACAAAGGTCTCAGGTGGCAGGTAAAATGGAGAAAAGGTGAGAAATGGCAATCAAATAGATCACGTCACACAACAGACTTAGCTTAAACTCCAAAGTGGAAGGAGAGGGAGGAAAACAAAAAACAACAACAACAAAAAAAAAAAAAAAAAAAAAAAAAAAAAAAACAGTGCTGCTGCCTGTGCAAAAGCCCTAAGCTTCAATTTCAAATTCAACAAAACAAAACCATTTTATCATGTGCGTGGGTGTGTGCAATAGCTTTTCAGCGATTCTGTTTGTGACTCTGATGATGTATTTCCGAGCCCATGTGAACTGCATGCATTTCTATTTCCCGAGAATGAGGGAGGACAGGGTCAGCTACGCTTCAGCAACTCCAGAGCAACTCGGCCAAATGCCAGGAAGACAGCAGAACGATATTATCAGCTACAATAAAACCCATCGTCATATCCTATATTGTCTAACCACCAAGAGAGCAAACCAAAGTACACCTCACCTTCATTGAGATTTACTCTCTGTACACTACAGGCCAAACGTTTGGAAGCAACATTAGCTTTGTAAAATAAAAAATATGTATATTTACATACATAGAGTAAACAAGTTTGACATCAGTGGTGTACTGCAATCCTGATAATACTTGTCTGTTTCTCACATTCAGGTGCTCCTGAAAGCTCAATTCACTAAATCATGTGATTAAAAACCAGTCAGTATAAGAGATCATTATGAAAGCTCTGAAAACATATAATAATATAATATAATACTTGAGACCAAGAGTATAGCCCTGCAAACCACCAGAATATTTTGTACAAACCTATTTATGTAAAATGGATGTTCAACAGGCTATGTCACATGCTGTGAAAAATGGTCTTAAATTTGAAAATTACTGCTTGCTTCCATGCTTGATGCCTGTATTGTGCGCTTTGTCTTTTCACCACAGGACCACATGATCTAAATACTTTACTTCGGCTTTCCAAGGTAAATCAATTTCCACAGCACAGACACGCCTGACCTATTTGGAGGCGGAACTCAAAGCAATAATGTTGGAAGAAAAGGGTTCACCTTTTTATTTAAATCAACTAAAGCAGGTAGCATGAGGGGTGGAACTTGTTTCTTCTGTTCTTGAGTCAGAAAGATCACCAATTAAATCTCAGTGATATCAGACCCATATAGAAGTATCCATTCAATTTTAGTCAACAAATGTAACATTGATGAGCAGCTAAATAAATACTATTTTACAATTAGAAACTCATAGTGCGATGATAATAATAATGTCCATACACCGCAATGATCTATCAATCCTGTATAAAATATATGATGACTTACATCTCTAGCCTTGCTACTGAACCAATAAATGCTGTTAAAACCTCTTAGAGACATCTTACAGCTAGTTAGCATTAAATCCAAAACAGATCTAGAAGAAAACATGGTGCTGAGCAGTACACGGTTTTTAACAAAGCTAAAAAAGAGAGATGGACAGAATAATCAGCGCAGAGCAAAATGCATGAGGAGTGAAATTGAGTCTGAGATGAGGCTTATCTGGAGATCGCTGGTCTATGTTTAGTAGGCTATGATGCTCAAATCAGATTTGTGCTTATACAAGCTACTACCTAATGATCCTTTGCAGAAAAGCAATGTGCCTTAACTGGAACTGAAGTGGCATCATTTTAGAGATGCAGTCAACCTCAAAATTGTTGGCACCCATCAAAAGAATGAAGCAAAAATGAATCCCATATGCAATTAGTAAAATATCCATGAGTGAATATGGTGATGCTGTATAGTTTTATACAGCAATTTCTCTGCCAAACAGTGGTTTAAAAATTATTAACACTCCCACAATTAATATATGACGAATCCTAATGTAAAGAAAATAACAGCACTGAGCCTCTTAATGTCTAATAAGGTTAGAGACACGTCATTTCAAGCCAAGTTTGTGCATGTAGACGCTCTCTTCAATTCAGACCACAGATTTGCAGCCAGATTCAAGTCTGGAGACTGAGATGGACTTTTTTGTGTTCAACAATTTTTGTGCTGATTTATATGTTGTATTTACATTATCAGAGGCCACAAGGTTTTAAGGTTTTAACAACTTGTCTTGTGCACCCTTTCCAAGCAGCAATTAAGAAACCTAACAATCCCAGGTATCGACTAACCTGTGACGTTCGGGATCACAGTTGGCTCTCTCACCCTAATCCATGCTCCTGTGCTTAATGGCATTTTTATATCCATTACCTGACAACCATGTGTCTATTTTGTGTCAAAGATCTGTGGCTTGGGATTTTTGGTTCTGGAGATGGATAAAAAAAAAAACAGGCTTTCCATGTGCGCAGCCTTATATTTGGTCAAAAGCAAAAAGGTTCTCAGAGACTAAGCACAATTTTCTACAACAATTTTCTACAACAGTCTGCCATATCTATCTTCAGAAGCTGTTTTGGAAAGAGCTTCAAATACACACACACACACACACACACACACACACACACACACACACACACACACACATCTAAATCAGACCTGTGACAACTTGACACTGCAATAATTAGCATATTTAATCTAAAACAAAATGTACAATAAATTTTTCCATGCACTTTCAATGTCACATCTCACTTCATCCAGCAGTCTTTTCCCCAAGAAAAACATTTATCTACAGCACATTTTACCTGCATTTATCTATTACTATTAATGTCTCTCAAAAAATTAAAGCTTCAAATTTGCTTGGCAAATTTCAGACGTAAGCTAAAATACGTCTCACAAATAAAATGCTCTTAAGTCTTCTGCTTCACTGTTTTCTTATATAGTGCTGCATCAGTTATTGGACAGAATGTTAAAAGTGCAGCACTTTGCTAAAACACAGCACTTTGCATCCTGCAAAACAAACAGTTCTATTACAGATTAAAAGACTGGAGAGACTTAAACATGGTCAAGGTAAAGACACTGACACTAATATTAACTCAGCAAAAACATACACACACCCTGTTTAAATTATACAGTATCTTAGAAAATCTGGAAGCATACTGATTGAACTACCGAATTTGTAGTAATGAATTACTATTTCAATGTGCTTCTAATGTCACCAGCATGTGGAGTTTTCAGAACTAAACAAGTGACACTATGAAAATATAGTAAAGTAAACAAAATGCATCGAAATGCATTATTGTTGGCTTTTTTTTGTGCAAATTGACAAGCATACAAAACACATTTCAAAATTGTCCTGAAAGTGCAAAGCAAATTCCTAGTCATGTCAATAAAATGCTCTTCCATTCTACTCTATGTATAGGGTATCCTAGTGTTCCTATTTCCTCTTCACTTTTTTATTTCTATGAAATCCAGCATCTTCACAAGAGATAAGCAGTAAGTTCTTCATATACACTAAAACAGTGATCGATGATGAAAGTGTTCAGCCATGATGAGTTGATAAATCAATGCATGTGTTAGGTGCAGAACACACACAGGGAAGGTAACAGGAGCCATCTACTGACTGAATAAGACAGAATAGCGTATGTTAGAAAACGTTTACTGTGCTTCCAATCTTGCTGTCACTTTCTGGCATGTCATTTTTAAACATGAGTGAAACAAGAGAATGTGAGAGAGTGATAGAGAGAGATGGGGCAAGGCCGCTAGCCTGATCAGATCTTTCAAGTTGTCAGACATGTGTAGTGAACCAGGCGGGAGCACTAAGGCTGCAGTCAGACAGCCATGTTTAAGCCTGTTAAAGCGTGTGTGTTATCATGCAAGTCTGGGCCGTTTAATTTCCACAAACACCCACACATATTCTGGTTCACTTTTTAACTTCCTTACTGACATGGACACAGCCACAGACAAATCTGAAATCCAAATAGTACCAATATATAAAACACTGCCAGCATAAACTCTGCCAGCATGATGAACAAGACAGATTCTAATACAGCTTCCATTTCTGGACAAATCCTATTCGATATAAAATTCAAATCACAATATTTAATTCGCAGAAAGACGTGAAAATAAAGTAAAGGAGCTATGAAGGCTACATCCTTCATAACCCTATCCATTACATAACAGTGCTCCTGCGTGCGTAGCTAGGCACACAGTCTTTTTGTGTAAAAGGCCCAGCTTTGCCCTGCTGCCATCAAGTCTTTCAATTACTCCTGATCCTCAGCCCTCTCCTGTCGCCGTGGCTACACTGTTGCCTGGTTACTGCTCTCTGAGGCATGCCTTCATGTAATAACCTGCGTATCGAATGGCCCAAAAATAGGCAACCGTTTCGGCTCCAACAAATCATGGATGACACACGGAGACGTCTCCAAAACATTCCCCTGTGAGTCCATGACAATGCAGAAAAAGGCAGCGCGAACTTGAGCTTCTCCTTTTGGAAACTTTAGCCAGTGAGTAATTAAATCCATTTTTGCCTCTGGTTCAGCTTTACAGTATATTAATTTTATAAACCAGAGATACACTTAGGTTCGAATTGTAATGTCCATTACAGAATGATACACAAGACAGATGATAATACAGTTTCGTGCATTGAGTAAATAAGCGTAGTATTGTGCCATATTGAGGAGTTGTTGCTGAAAACAGAGCTGAAATAGAGACACATCCACAGCCTCTGAATGCTGATCATCTGCTGTGTTTTATTTCCCCTCAGTTCTCATAATGGACTAAGAGAGACAACAGAGACAGACGGAGCCAGGGAGAGTGGAGGATAACAGAGAGAGAGAGATAGAACGTGCCCCTGCTGCTAAATGAGTGTGTGAATCATTGCTCACACACACACACACACACACACACACACACAAAGCATAATGGCTTGCTTTGCGTCACACAAACTTTCTGATATGTGTATAATAAGCCCTGTCTTGGCAGGCAGCAGGAATTAATAGTCAGAGAATCTGTGCTGAAGGTGAGGTATGAAAAATTTCACACATCCAGCCAAACTCTGACATTAGCCCAGGGTTAGAGGATAGGTTCTGAGTTTAGGATTAAGGTGTAGTCAGCGTTAACGTGTGACACAAGGGCTCAGAGCTGCAGCCCTTGAGCAGGTGGAGCTGAACAGGATGACCGTTAAAGGTTAAAACACTGACTGTCTGAATGTTGTATACTGCACTAGTTGGAGCTTCGGTAGGGACATACACTCTGACACACACTTTATGTCAGAGCACAGGGTGAAGAATGAGGGAGTAGCAGACTGAGTATTCACACACACACACACACACACACACATTCTGTTGACCTGCCCTGAATGAACTTAGATCATTCACACTAAGAAAATTCAGCAACCTTAAAGAGCTAAAAGAAAATAGCAGTGAACTAACCATCCATAGTCCATCACCAGTCTAAAATAAACTTATATTAATACATAAATAAATTCATGAAATTAATGTTTAGCAGGAATTTACATTACCTGTTGCAATCACACCACATCAGCGTAAAGGTATTGTGCAATCTCACACAAAAATATAACTCATTTCAGAAAAATGAAAGTGAGCCTATGTGTGTGTGTTTTCCTAGAGTCAGTTATTTTGAGTGGGTCTCTTGGGGCCTACAGGCAAACCTGGGTTGGGTTAATCTGGCACAAACACATGTGGACTAGTTGTTTGGTTGGATTTCTAGTGTTAGCACACACATACATAGCACCGTACATAGATAGATACACAGACACGATCAATTCCTGTCACACAGTCAAAGCCTCTATAGCCTGCATTATCTCAGTCTAACAAGATTACTGAAGGGAAGTCACAGCCTTCACCCAGAGCCAGCAACCTCAGCACCCTCTCATGTTCAACACAAAAAAACAGCTCACTGGCACCACCTGATGGCACAATTAAAATGCCATGGCTGAGTGATACATGCATACCAAATCAATTTCATGAGGTGGCCAAGAAGACAGGAGGGGACAGAGAAGCATTACCTCAACAGCCACTACAGTGAGGATAAGTTGTGTGTCTGCCTCAGGGAAGTAGGCCTGCACTTGAGGAGACAGACCAATCAAGGCACAGTTGGTGACCACGGCAATAACGCTCATCGTCTCGAATGCCAGCTGGAGCAGAGAGTGAGAAAAGACGAGAAAAAAAAATAGTTCAGAATTTTAGCGCAGAATATAAATTAATTATCACCTTCCTCAGAATTCAACACTTCCATCTGTGTTGTCTTGACACATTTCAATTTCCAGGATTGTGGGTTTAAAAATTGTTCTGTTAAAAAACTGTTACAAGGAAAAAAAATCTTCAGTGTGTTTACTTAAAATATTTATTTTTCGGATTCTGGAGAGAACATTATACGAACGCGATGGCCAATCTATCAAGCTACAAGATTATGTAAGCTGCAACATACATTGGATATAAGAATCTACACACCCATGTTAAAACTGCAGGTTTTTGTGATGTAAAAAAATGAAACCAAAATATATCATGTCAGATCTTTTTCCACCTTTAATGCGATATAACAACCAAAAAAATCAAGTTAAAAACAAATATAAATAAGAAAAAGAAAGAAAAAACGTACAATAACATGGTTGCATATGTGTACACACCCCTTAACTAACACTCTATAATACTTTAACTAACACAACTAATACTTTAACTAATACAGCTCTCAGTTTTTTGTGGGGGGTAAAGAGTCTACCTACTTATCACATCTTAGATTTGCCTAATTTTATTCTTTTTATCCTCTGCAGATTACAAAATAAAGACTTGTCATAGAAAACAATGCTAGTTCTCCTAAAGCTGTTTCACTATACCCATCTATGATGGACCCACTGACAAAGTGATTGGAGTGTCCTTAGCAATAAGACTGTCTGAGGCAAAGAGGATAAACAAAAGGACTATTCATCCCTCTCTCACCTGCCATACTCCGATGTCAGACGCAGGCTCAGAGAATGGCCGCTTGAACACGTGACACATTTTAAAGGCGTCTGAATAGACCTCTGTGATGTTGTTGAGCACCACCAGCACAGCAGCCAGAGGATACACGCAGGAGAACAGACTGACGTAGCCAAACAGTAAGAACTGCTCCAGATAGTCATCAAACGTGCCCTGATGATCAAACATACAGTAAGAACAGTTCTTCTTAAAACAGACACAATATGGTCTTTCTTTACCCTCAGAAAAATCGTATGATTGTACTCAGTGCCTGTGGATATCATAAGAATATCCAAATCTTCAGTTTTCCAGGCTTTGGCAGACTGAATATTTACAGTTTGTAGGCCCAGATCGTTGAACTATATGAATGCCACTGATTTATTCAATTCTGTCAAGTTGTATACAAAGAAACATTTATTGAGAGTGAATATACAAAAATGTAAATGGGTAAACATATCCATTTTCTTAATATAGTTAATCTTCTACCTTTAATTTCCCCTGCAGGGGATTCAATTCAATTCAATTTTATTTGTATAGTGCTTTTAACAATGGACATTGTCACAAAGCAGCTTTACAAAAATAAATGGATTCAAAAAAATATATTGTAAATATGTGAACTTATCCCTAATGAGCAAGCCAGAGGTGATGGTGGCAAGGAAAAACTCAATAAAGGTACAAGGATCAATAAAGGTACATCTTATCTTATCTTCAACTTCTACCTTGCACAGTTGGCTTCTATACGCTCACCAGGTAAGTATTCATGTCACTCTCCAGGTGGACCTGCTCCACCATGGGAAGCTCCTGATCTCCCATCACCCTCCTCACTCTCTTATGGACCTTCTTATTTCGTCTCCTCTGCAGCCAGTACGGCAGGAAGGCTTCCATCACTTGGTTCAGGATTTGAGAGGTGATGAGAAGCGTGGCAAGACTCTGAAGCACAAAGAACACAAAAGCCACTTTAAGCAACATTGCTGTCTGGCATTAGTTGGCATGCATTACGAGCAAAAAAAATGCTCCTATAAAAATAAATAAATAAATAGATAGATAGATAGATAGATAGATAGATAGATAGAAGTTAGACTTCTGTTCTGACACCCATTTCCAACAGGGAGGTATTTAATAAACCAAACAAAATCTTTAATTATATCTTTTCAATGCAGTAACAGCAGCATCAACTGAACTTCATCTCTAGATGCAACAGACAAATTTAATAACCAGGAACATGACTTTGAAAACAGCAAAATTATAAAATCATTCCATAAAATCAGTAACTGAGGCAAAAACCTCTGCATTACTGAAGTTATTAATATACCAAGGTTTGCATTATTACTCACGTGTCGAAGCAACGCCATATCTTGCATTACAAAGGCAATGTAAAATAAAGAGGCAAAACAGTTGATGAAGTTGAACTGTAAAAAAACAAATGTCTATAATTGTAAACAATATCATAGTTCATTAGTAAAGCAATGATGAATCATTGATCTAAACAGCATTAATTATCAGTCACAAATGCAGAATATAAATAACTTTATAAGGGAAAAAAGAAAAAACTCACCACCAACACTTTAAGAACCAGGTGATTCTGGAAGGATGATTCTAGTCTGTGGTTTTCTAAACATAGGCCAGGCGAGAGAACAGAAAATATTCACATAAGAGGTGCAGTATACAGAATCAAGCGCACCAGTCTGTGTAATTATATTAAGTGCCTCAATCAGCTTTTCTTAAAACACATACAGATCTAAAAACTAGAACAACAACCTATTTGGCTAAGTTTGTTGCAAATTTGATATTTAAAAAATATCAAAAAACAAACAAAAAAAAAAACACAAATTCTACTCCATTCCCTTTGTTTCACACACTTGCCCCATGCAGTTAATATCCTTTAAACTGCTTGCTTTGGTGTAATGTGTTTAGCTCTTTAGCCACACACATGTACTCCATGGTTATTTATTCCTGCACACTTACCCCAGTCTGTGAGAAACTCAGCTGCGTAGCGGTACAGCAGGTTCATGATCTCAATGACCACAGCATAGATGATACTTGGTATGAAAAGCAGCACACTTGTTAGGAAGTTTGGATCTTCATTATAAATGCTCATTGCCCAGCTCTCCATGCCAAAGTAGATCATCATCACATGGAGAGCGATGTACAGGCACAGCAGCACAAAGGGGACAGACACCAGATATATCCTCAACTGCCGTCTGTGGAGGGACAACAAGCAAATAATCTCTCCAACATATCCATATTCTCAGGCATCCTGCACAAATAATTATTTTAACTCCAACATTTGGTAATAATTGATTGCTATAGTAAAATTTGTAAATTTAGTGTATGGAACAAGCCACAAATAGTTATGTATAGACTGTAAAATGATTAACATCAGATCTGCATGTTCAAAAAAGGTTCCAAATCTTTTTTTGCCAATTATGAATCTAAGAGTGTGTACCTTTATCTGTTAGTAAGTACTGCCTTATATTCTCTTAGACCTTTAAAAGAGATCAAATTGATATCACAGTGATACTTGATTGGAATAACTTCTGTTATCGTGTTTATATACATACTTGGTGTTAGAGTAGGTTGGCTCCTCGCGGCCTGTTACAGGATTAAGTCCTAGAACTCCATGAAATCCCGGTCGTGGTTCTTCAAATGCTTTCTTACGACTCAGTGTTCCCCATCCATAAGCCAGCTGTGCACTACATCTCTTCCACACCTCCAGGAAGACAGTGGACCACACCAAGTTGAAGACAGCAAAGAGAACATATTTATCATAGTCCTCCCAATCAAAGATGTAGTAGGGGATCCCGATCAGGGCCATCGGCACCAAGGCAAATGTGAAGTACTCCAGAAAACCAAAATAGAGCGCTAAACCTTCACCAAAGTAATGCCTGATATCATCTGCATCATCAAGGACACAAAAGAACAAATTAGTTAGCGTAGTGTGGCAGAGGTACACAAGAGGTTGTTTGTTTTATATATAAAACAAACTTTTACTTGATAAGTTTAGGTGTGCTAGCAAAGCTTATATAAAGCTTATATATTCCTTTACAGATACTCTGTAAAGATAAAAAAAAAAAAACAAACAAACAAAAATGACGAATGCTCTAAAAGGCCAGGATATAAGCAACAGTCTTAATGGAGAACAGCAGAATCACAAAAAGCTCAAAAGAACTAAAATAACATAATCAATCTATAAAATTGT